>NC_043002.1:83404484-83409484 GCF_006345805.1 Octopus sinensis | reverse complement strand
ATTTGAGTTATTTCCCCTAGCTCATTTTTATTTTTAATTATGCAAATTAAAATGACAAAAATTTATTCATTACTCTTTTTCTCTGTGTAAAAATTTAGGTCAAATGATCAGGTAGGCTTGGTTTGACTATACCAGTGGTTATAAACCATGGCAGTAAAATTCCTGTTTGTTATACTCACCCCCATCACATTCATATGAAACTACCTCCTCCACCCAATCCACTATCTGTATCCTCTTTTATTACCTTCCTTCTTGTATCTTGAGAACCTCTGACATCCTGTCACCATCTCTATCATCTTTCCAGCTACTTTGATCCACACTCACATAAAGCAGGGTAGTCTTGTATTTCCACTAAAGCAAAACTCTTGGAGTAATCCCTCTTTCACACTTTAGCCTCTCAACACCTAGCATGGAACCATTGCTCCTCCTACTCCTCTCAAATACTCCCCCATCATCATTTACTTGAGGGAGTTTTTCCCTTTTTCTTTCTTCTCATCCTTTTCTTGTCTTGCAAATTACGTGGTCACCTCACTAATGCTGGTAGCACACAAAAGAGTAACCAGTAAAGTGTTTGGCATTGAGAAGGGCATCCAGCCATAGTATTCATGTCAAAACTAGCGTTGGAGCTTGATGCAGCCCTGCTACTTTCCAGATCCTGTCAAACTGCCCAACTCATGGGAAATGAACATTAAATGATGATGATGATGATAATTGAAGTAAAATGATGCAATTACATTTTTAATAAATTGTACAGATAATTGGAACCTTTCTTTTGAAATTTTTTTTTGCATTATTGTATCCATTATCATCATTACCATTTTACATTCACTATCAATATTGGCATAGGTTGGTTGGTTCAACAGGAACTGACGGATCAGAAGACATCTTGCTCCTATGTCTCAGTTTTAGCAAGCTTTCCATGGCTGGATGCCCAACCTACCACTTATATAGAATGTACTTGGTGCACTTTTTCATTGCCCCCAACACTAAAAGAGGTTAAAAAGTCCTCTCAATCTGGTATTGTGTCTGCTCAATTCACCAGCCACTTTATAGTATGTACTGGGTGCTTTCTGTCATGACACCAGCACTAATAGACCATTCTTATGAAAGTTAAACCAAAATAGGTTTTCAAAACTGATTAGAATGCCCAGAAAAAACCCCACTATATACATGTAAAAGTCTATTGAAATGCTTCATTTTTGATTGGACATCAATGTTGGCACCCAGATCTACAGTATTTGGAAGGTATAGAAAATATTGAAAATGTCACACATTTTGCACCAGGTAAATGAAAATTGTGACCAGCAAACTCATTAGCATTTTTCGAAATTCCAAGGCTAATGTAAATAAACACCATGAAGATTTTTATGCTGCTTTGGGGAAATTCTGAGGAATTAATAGTGAATATTTTTCTGGTGAAAAATTTATGTGCACTGGACACTAAAACTCTGCTTGCGAAGACCTGTTGAGGCAAGTGAAATCAATCAAAAGCAAAATCAAACTCGATGACTGGCGTCCATGATAGCAGGGTGCAAAGAGCACCATACGAGCATGATCATTGACAGAGCGGCTAACTGGCTTCCGTGCCAGTGGCACTTAAAGAGCACCATTCGAGTGTGATCGTTACCAGTGTCGCCTTACTGGCACTTGTGCCCATGTTAGTAGGGTGCCAAGAGCACCATCCGAGCGTGATCGTTGCCAGAGCAGCCAACTGGCTTCCGTGTCAGTGGCACGTAAAAGGGCACTATTCGAGCGTGATTGTTATCAACATCGCCTTACTGGCACCTGTGCTGGTGGCATGTGTAAAACAATTCGATCGAAGTCGTTGCCAGTACCGCCTGACTGGCCCCCGTGCCGGTGGCACGTAAAAAGCACCCACTACACTCTCGGAGTGGTTGGTGTTAGGAAGGGCATCCAGCAGTAGAAACTCTACCAAATCAAGATTGGAGCCTGGTGCAGCCATCTGGTTCGCCAGCCCTCAGTCAAAATCGTCCAACCCATGCTAGCATGGAAAGCGGACGTTAAACGATGATGGTGATGATGATGATGATGATGATGATGTCACAATACATCATACTTTTTGGATCCTCTCCAAAAACAATTCAACATACATTCAAGGTAAAAAAATTTTTGTTTCAGATTTGCCTGGATTGTCAAGCTCTCCTGTGTAAAATAAATGCAATCTTTGTCAACGCTCAAGATTTACAGCTTAGATATTTCATAATTTGTATTTCTGACTGTCACATATGTCATCATGCAAGAATGGCCAATAAGGTTGGCCATTGACATTCTCACAAGATGAAAGAGCATCCACAATTGAAAAGTAAAACAGGACATAAAAACTAAATGCTTTTAATAAGGGGGCACTGAGGATGATTTGATGGAACCAAAAGATAACCTTGAAAAGTGTGAGAAACACATATGTATCTCACATTTGAGTGTATGGGGTACTCATCTGACTGTTTGCATATCAAACATTAGCTGATGGGCATATTACAAAGGTAAGACTTGCAAAATATTTGCCAATATTGAAAAAGGAAAAGCAAGCAAAAGGAACATCATGAAATCAATAATGGATTTAAACAATAGTTGAAGAGGGGAAAAGTTGGAAAAAAATTTAGAAATAATGATGGATAACACCTAAATCCAACTTATTAAATTTAATTAGTTTTTGAGACATGTGGCAATTAAGTCCTGATTTGGCATTTCTTTTAGTAATTCTTCAGGTCATTTTGACCCATAAGTTCATAATGGATTTATGAATAACAGAGAAAATAGTAATAATTTAAAGAAGCAAATTCATTATATTGAAATTAGAAAAATAGTAAGGTCGATGTCACTTCTACTGAATATGCACAACTGTAATTATGTTTGCTTTATGACCATATATATTTTGAGTTCAATACAACAGCACAGAGCCCTGGAGCTATTGTCTCCTGCTATGGCATCAGGAAAGCCCTTATGAATGAAGTTTAGGTAGTGGTATAGTTAGGGTAAACAGCACCCATGGCAAACCACAAAAATGCACCACCCCCACCACCAATTACAAAATCCACAATATTATACAGTACTTATTTGTTACAAGTAGTTAATGTTTTAAAGCAACATCTCTCTATATATATATATATAAATGGCAAAATGTCTGTGTGTGTGTGTCCTTTATACAAATCCACAATTTTTCAGTCAGAGTGCTCGCACTTTCTATGGTCATTCAAAACCGTCTAAGAGTGGTCGTGCACATCTTTACATTTCTCCAGTCACCCCCCGCAAAGCGATTAAAAAATCAACAGAAGTGAGTTTTTAGTGAATTTTCTATCCAAAACCCAATCAAAATGCCCGAAACTTGATACGCCAATTAAATGCCAGCTAGCTGTATGTGATTGGTCAGAGATTTGGACAGTACTCGTGTGTATGTGTGCATGCACGCACGCACTAGCACTATGACCTGGCAACGCCAGGTCATAGTGCTAGTTTTAGTAATAAATACTTTAGCAGGGTTCATTTACCTGCCAGTTTCATACAGCCTGTAATCCAAAATATATTATTTGAATGTTTACTTTTAAGAAGCCTTTTTTGACACCCTTTCTAAAAATGTCCAGACATGAATGTAGACAGCCGCCATCATAGTCTTTACCTTCAATAACAGCATAAAACAATATGCTGGAGATCCATCTTTACAATTGCAATTTTATAAATGGAGTTCAAGCTTATCGTATTATGGTGAATTCCGCGCACCCACCTCAATCAGTGCCCTGGGCATGTGCCCCACCACCACCACCACCACCACCAGTTACACAACTGAGTTTAGGACATGGAAATTTTGTAGAAGTCTGTCAGAGAGTCTGTTCCAGTTCTAATAAGATAGAGTTTCTTTGTGACCTTGGTTTAACACCACCGCTTGACACTTAGATGCATGGAGCAGAGTCCACTTTTACAAACTTTTGATAAGAGGACAATGCCCTATTTACTATCCCTCCATTACACTGTGTAACTAAAATTTAGATTCTTTTTTTGTCTTTGGTTAGTAAGTGTTATTTCCTATTTGCTTCTATCTTGAAATCAAAGGAAATGACAACAATTCCCTTCGAACTTTGCTTTAGAGACCTGAACATCAATGTTTTGAAACTGACCTACTTTCCATTACATTTCACATTCAGAGCTGAGTTGCTCAAGCAGAAATATCATTACAGCAAAATATTCTGCTCAATACCACAGATTTACTTGTTAGTTGCTTGATCTTAACCTGTTGAGCATATTCCTTTGTGGCTGACAATATGACCATTCTGATCATGAGCAGGAGCAATGTGGAAGATCATAGTCATGTGTTGAGAGGGATTCTTTGGGGTTTGAATAAATGTAACAAAAGCAAAGTTTGCAGGAAATATTAGCCATTTTTCATTCTTTCTAGGGGTAAGCAAATATATAACAGTTGCTGCCCAAAGACAAAGATCGTGTAACACAGTGTTATTCTTAAACACACTGAAAAGTGCCAAGAGCACTTCAAAGAATAAACAAATAAATCAAAAGAATTCACATTAAATGTAAAGTTATTAAGAAATATTGCAATTATTAATAAAAGCATAACAAATAAATGTGCAGAAATATCTTTTTATGAAAAATCAAAAATACACATACCCATAGCAACACATCTACACGTTACCGCAACCACAAGGTGTTTTACAGCAACCAAATGAACCCTGAATATGAAATATATGCAGGTAATAGATTATTAACATGACAACATAAATAATACAGAGCTTAATGTTATAAAAATAATAATTTTTAAAAAGTAAAAAATACTGATCATCAGTTAAGCAAATTTCACTGTATTTAAAGAAGTCAGTGTGGTAAGAATCTTGCTTACGAACCGCAAGATTCTAGGTTCAGTCCCACTATGTGACCCCTTGGGCAAGTGTCTTCAACTATAGCCTCAGGCCGATCAAAGCTTTGTGAGTGGATTTGGTAAATGGAAACAGAAAGAAGCCCATTGTATATATATA
>NC_043002.1:83396984-83399484 GCF_006345805.1 Octopus sinensis | reverse complement strand
CTATTCTCAAGTTTCACTGGTCCAACTCCCAAACTATATGGTCGTTATACTGATGACTGTATCGGTGCGACATCACTCTCCAGTGAACAACTAGACTCCGTCCTCTCTTTTGTCCAATCTTTCCATCCTGCCCTCCACTTCTCCTGCACTCTTTCTGACACTTTTGTCGCCTTTCTTGACATCTCAGTCAGCATTCATCACTCCACTCTTACCACGTCCATCCACTACAAACAATAACTCACACTCATACCTCAACTTCTCCTCCCACCCTAAACATACCAAGCTCTCTATACCCTATTCGCAATTCCTCTATCTGCATAGGCTCTGCAGTGACAACCATGACTTTGAGACTCAGTCTCAACACATAGCTTGCCACTTCATCCTACATGGATATCCCATCACCACTATCCACACAACCCTTGTCGGAACACGTTCTGTGGACCGTGCATCTGCTCTCTCCCCCGCATCTACCCCATGATCAGCTGTTTCCTCTCACCTACCACCCCTCCACCCTACTTCTCCAACGCATCATTCTCAAAGCCTTCTGGTAACTACAGTCTGACCCCTCCACTTTGCATGTCTTCCCCAACCAACCCCTCTCCTCCTTCAAACATGCTCACAACCTACGTGACCTGGTCCACAGTTTCTTCCATAACCTCCTAACCCGGCTAATTCCCCTGCTCCTTCCCACACTGCCACACTTGCCCTTAGCTCTCCAACATCACTATCCTCACCGGCACTCATCATCAACCCTATCATATCAATGACTCTTTCACCTGCACTTCTGGCAATCATCTACTATATCTCCTGCTCTCTCTGTCCTTCTCTACACATCGGTCAAACAGGACGCCACTTGGCTGACCGGTTCGCAGAACATCTCCAAGACATCAGACTCGGCAATGTCACCCCAGTTTCATACCCTTACAGCTCTACCGGTCATTCTTTACAACACCTGTCTGTGTTCATAATGCCCTTGCACAGGGGCCATCCAGACTCCCATCTTTGCCTTGAACAGGAATTAATCTTCTCTCTATACTCCTTTGCACCACATGGGCTCAAGTCTCCTCCCCTCTTCATTTAACTTCCTCTCACACCTATTTCTTCCCTTCACTCCAACCCACCCACCTCTCTCTTCCTCTGACACCGACTTCCTCTCTTCACTCCTACCCACTTTCTCCGATACACACTAGCACCAACCATTTCCCAGCACACACACAATCCTCCACACACCTACACATGCCCCTATCGACATGCACGCACAACTTCATTTTGGAATCACCAACACTTTTTTTTAACTCCTTCCTAGCTCTCGTGTCTGACCACCACTGTCCACCAATATATGTGTATATATATATGTAAATAAATGTATAGGCGTATATACATGTATACGTATATATATACATATATATGCATATATACATGCACATACATATATACATGTCTATGTATATATACATATATATGTATAGATACATATCTATATACACATATATATGTATATATACATATATATGTCTAAATACATATCTATATATATATACATATATATAGATATACACATGCATATATATATGAATATATATATACATATATAAGTATACATATGTAGACATACATATCTATATACATATACATATATAGATATACACATGCATATATATATGAATATACACTTGCGTCAGAAATTAATTAGCACTTCTCAAATTTCTACATTAAATAGGTTAAATCAATTAACCTTATGAGCTGTTCAAAACGTCTTACGCGATGAGAAAACTTAGTATGGTGCGATTCGGTCCCTGCGAGGCGCTACCTATATCTATTAAACAAAGGAAGATTTGTCTGCATCCGCACTCCAAGTTGTTGCACTGCTATGTCAACATCATAAGGCTGTATGTAGACCTCAAACTGCTCTGCAAACAAAGTTACGTCATCGTTCTGCGCAACAGTGAACTCGCACAAAGCAATAGTTCGAGATATGGCCACTAGGTGACAGCACATACCTGAGTGAAGAGCAAATCAAGGGTGCTAATTAATTTCTGACGGTAGTGTATATATACATATCTATGTTTATATATAGGTATACATATGTAGACACATATGTGTATATAATATATATATATATATATATATATACACATAAATGTATGTATATATATACATATAAATGTATATATGTATACACATACATCTGTATATATGTAAATATATACTTTATTTAAGAGCAGCAGAAATTTAACAAACGCTGTTATTTGGAGTAACTCTGAGTAACGGCTTTTGTTAAATTTCTGCTGCTTTTAAATAAAGCATATTACTACCTCTGGTATTTCAGTACTCTCTTCTTTCACCTTGTTTCACATTTATGTGTTTACTCCGGTATATATACATATATATATATATACACACACACATAAGTATATACACACATACATATATATATATACACATATATATGTATATACATACACACATGTATATGTGCATATACACACACATATATACT
>NC_043002.1:83377308-83396884 GCF_006345805.1 Octopus sinensis | reverse complement strand
TGTAAGCTCAGTACTTATTCTATCGGTCTCTTTTGCCGAACCGCTAAGTGACGGGGACATAAACACACCAGCATCGGTTGTCAAGCAATGTTAGGGGGACAAACACAGACACACAAATACACACACGCATATATATATATACATATACGACAGGCTTCTTTCAGTTTCTGTCTACCAAATCCACTCACAAGGCTTTGGTCGGCCCGAGGCTATAGTAGAAGACACTTGCCCAAGGTGCCACGCAGTGGGACTTAACCCGGAACCATGTGGTTAGTAAACAAGCTACTTACCACACAGCCACTCCTGCGCCTATGATACTTTATGATATTTTTTTTTAAAATAGTTCTAGAGCGAAATATTTGACTGCTATTTCTTATATGTTCACCACGTAGAGCAGTGGTTGTCAACCATTTTTTTTTTGTTTTTTTTTTTGCCTATGGACGACCTCTTTGGTTCCTATATTACACAGACTGATACTCGTACCCATTCACTATTTAAAAACATTCTATTATATTTTTATAATATAATAGAATGTGGTAAGAAGCTTGCTTCCCAACCACATGATTCCGAGTTCAAGTCCATCGTGTGTGTATGTGTGTGTGTATACATACATACATGTATACATACATACATACATACATACATACATACATACATACTATACATCATACATACATCATACATATCTATATTATATAATATAATATATATATATTATATTATGCGCGCAGGAGTGGCTGTGTGGTAAGTAGCTTGTTACCAGCCACATGGTTCCGGGTTCAGTCCCAATGCATGCCACCTTGGGCAAGTGTCTTCTACTATTGCCTCGGGCCGACCAAAGCCTTGTGAGTGGATTTGGTAGACGAAAACTGAAAAGAAGCCCGTCGTATATATGTATATATATATATATATGCGTGTGTGTGTTTGTGTGTCTGTGTTTGTCCCCCTAGCATTGCTTGACAACCGATGCTGGTATGTTTATGTCCCCGTTACTTAGCGGTTCGGTAAAAAGAGTCCGATAGAATAAATACTAGGCTTACAAAAGAATAAGTCCCGGGGTCGACTTGCTCGATTAAAGGCGGTGCTCCAGCATGGCCGCAGTCAAATGACTGAAACAAGTAAAAGAGTAAAAGAGAGAATATATATACGACGGGTTTCTTTCAGTTTCCGTCTACCAAATAAACTTACAAGGCTTTAGAAAGGAAGCTGCGGGCTGGACATAGACATAATGTTATATGAAATACATACATACATGTATACATACATACATACATACATACATACATACATACATACGACGTCCGTCGATCGAGTTTTTCCCGAGTATATTGATCGCTTGTCTATTGTTCATGAGGCAACAAACCTCTACACTGTTCACAATATTTAATAACAAAAGGAACTTTCAATAACAATATAGAAATTAGTACACAAGATAAGGACATAATCTTCCATGTTAAAAAGGCTTTACCATTCGGTGAGAACACAGAATGGGTTAAGACAACCGATGCAGAGAGTGCCTTCGATGTGAGCATGAGATCACATGATGGAGCAGGCATATGCGATCTCATTCCTACTCGATACGTTGGGTAACACTTTTCCTGGTATATATTTCGCCATTTACAAAGATGATGCTTTAACCACAAAATGCGTTTTTGTTTGTTTTAATAACTGATGAGATGCCGGAGCAGACTTCAACCCCGGTATCTGAAACTCTGAGTCTTAGTATGACAATCAACTAATTGTCACATATTATATTTATAGATACGTTCCTCTATTTTACATAGTATCGAGGTCTCAATCATTCTTTCGTTGTCATATTATTATTAAGTTATACACACACACATACACACACACACACACACACAAACACACACACACACACACACACACACACACACACACACCACACACACACACACATATATATATATATATACGACGTGCTTCTTTCAGTTTCCGTCTACCAAATCCATTCACAAGGCTTTGGTTGCCCAAGGTGCCACGCAGTGGGACTGAACCCGAAACCATGTGGTCGGTAAGCAAGCTACTTACCACACAGTCACTCCCATATATATACATAGATACATAGATACATACATATATGCATACATATACGCGTGCGTGTGTGCATGCGTGCACACTTACACACACAAACACACATACGCACAAACGAGCTTCTTTCAGTTTCCGTCTACCAAATCCACTTAGAAGGCTTTGGTCGGCCCGAGGCTATAGTAGAGAACGCTTGCCCAAGATACCACACAACGGAACTGAACCCGGAACCATGTGGTTGGGAAGCAAGCTTTTTACATCAGAGCCTGTACAGCCATGCCTGCACCTGCGCCTGTACAGCCACGCCTGCGCCTGTACAGCCACACCTGCGGCTGTACAGCCACACCTGCGACTGTACAGCCACGCCTGCGCCTGTACAGCTACGCCTGCGCCAGTGATATCGTTATATTTTCTCGGAATATATTCTCCGTTTTTGTATGACTCTTCACCATTCTATGGAAAACTAGTATCACATTTCAGGTGATATCACAACTGTTTTTTTCCTTCTCTCCTTGAGATTGAGTTCAAAAGCATGTGTCTAACATCATTAATCCTCTTTAGACATTTATAGAACACGAAAAAACTCTTTTCCTTCCTTCCTTCCTCCCTTCCTTTCTTCCTTGTTTCTATTTTCGTACGAGGAATCTCAAAGCAAAAAATGCTTTAAATGATTCTTTCAATTATAGGAATAAGGCCTGAAATTTTGTGTGAGTGGGCTAGTCGATTATATGCATGTAATTTTGATACAATATAAAGGACACAACGGAAATTAATATGCACATGTCAAATTTTGCAACCCCCATTACATCACATATGAAAAATGAAATTTTCATATGAAATAGATCGATACTAGGGTCATAATTATGGGTGACAATTTCATATGACACCGCTAGAAAAAACTGCCGTTCAAACCGAAAAGATCCTAATTAGTCAATGTTTAGAACTCCATGTAAATCGCTGTACATCAAATTTCAATCGACTTTTAAACGTTATTTGTTCCCCGATTTTCGTTTTATATTGTATTTCAATAATTTAAAGACTGCATATCCGAGAGCAGAATAAAACAGGAGACTTAATTTAAGTGTTTACTTCAGTATTAAAAAACAAACTCGCCTCATTTGTTCTGCTCTCGTACATACATACATACATACATACATACATACATACATACATACATACATACATACATACATACCTGCCAGTCTGCCTGCCTGCTTACCTGCTTGCCTACACACACACACACACACACACTCACATGCTTATTTTACTATATATAAATATATATTATATATATATAGTAAAATAATGTCTACATATATGTTTGTGTGTATGTATGTATGTATGTATGAAAGGCGGCGAGCTGGCCGAATCGTTAGCACACTGGACGAAATGTTTACAGATATTTCGCCCGTCGCTATGTTCTGAGTTCAAATTCCGCCGAGGTCGACTTTGCCTTTCATTCTTTCGGGGTCGATAAATTAAGTACCAGTTACGCAGTGGGGTCGGTGTAATCGACTTAATCCCTTTGTCTGTTTCTCCCCTCTATGTTTAGCCCCTTGTGGGTAATAAAGAAATATGTATGTATGTATGTATGTATGTATGTATGTATGTATGTATGCATGCATGCATGCATGCATGCATGCATGTATGTATGTATGCATATTTGTATGCGCGTGTTTCTTTCGTTATAAAACATAACCATTGCAGCGGTCATTGTCGATATTGAAAATGAAGGTGAGTGGGCAGGAGGCAGACAAAAATGGAAAATGCCAGAAAAAGAAAGTAAAAATAATCAAGGTGGTTTCATTATACCATTTCTTGAATAACCTAATTGTTGGTCAACACAGAAGCGTATCAAAGAGAGAATTGAATGTCTTTCAAAGCAGTAGAAAATACCAAAACAATAAATATTGAAAACCGGAAAACCTACCACAATTGAAAGTAGGTGCTGCGCATTGTCACGGTGTAGGCTTCTTGGAGTTTGATAAAATCTTTTTGAGCAAAATGGTAATTTTAACAGATGCCCTGGGCTCAGACATGATTATATTGGGTTCGAAGTATTTTCAAAATAATGGATTATTTGTTTCTGTACAAAACTGATCAATGACCGAAAGATGATTTAAAGGAATGTTGAGGAATGGATGTGGAGAAGTTTGGCGTTCATGATTTGCTCTCTTGAGAAGAAAAGTAGCTTTTTGCTTTTGTTACTATTTTTACGTAATTCCAATCAGTCTTTATGGGAACAAGAAAATGGAATTGATCATTAGGAAACATCAGAAAGGTTTAATATTCGTGAAAATCGATATTGCTCCACCTATTGGAAGGTAATGGAAATAAATCGTTTAGAAAACAGAAGAATTATCTGATATAATTTCGAACTCTAATAGGATTAGAAAAAGTAAAAACTGCAAGTCCTTTCCAGAATTTTCCATTATATAAAACTTTAAAGAGGTGAAAGCCGTAGCACAGTGACAAGAGGAGACCAATTTTTGGCGGGTGTTATTAAAATAGTTGACAAACTTTGATTCTATTATGATATCATATCTCAGTGATGTGAAAAGAACCCTGAAAGAATATCACACTGATCAAGAAAATAAAACTTTTATTTTCTGGCATAAAATCTTAGAGCTGTTTTCGACTAATTTGGGGGTGCTGATTCCATCACATCACATTTTTGTGGCATCGGTATATACCTTTATTTACTTGAAGCATACCAAAAGTTAACTTTACACCTCTATTTGCGGGAATTTTTACTGGATTGTCATGCTAATTTTGAGGTATGAACTGAACCACCGTGATCTAGTTCTGGATACAACATCGAAAAGAAAGATGTGCTATAATGACCTGAATATCTTCTGTTACATCTGGGGAAACTCCACTCCACAGACTCAAAGGTGCAACAGTAATAACTTTGTCAAAAAGGTGTATCTTGCTTGCTTTAAAGTAACACTTAAAGGCCGGGACAAAAGCTGAGCTCCCCACAATGTTTGCAAAACCTGTGTTGAAACTTGGTATAATGAAGCAGTTTATCAAAGCTCTTGATCACAATGGAAACTGCTTCCGATATATATATGTACTACCTTTTCGAGTCTCAGTGACGAGAAGGCAGGAATATTTGATGAACCTCAAATAAGAACACTCCTCAGGGATCCACATTTTATTACAACAATGAGTACTGTGGAGACTAGAGCTTGGAATGCCTTCTCTGATGTGGAGAGGAATTTACTTGGAAACAGGAAAGCTGACAATTATCAAGAGATTGTGGAAGAGCTGCTCTTGAGTTTGCAAGCACTTGAATGTAGAATGAACATTAAATTGTACTACTTACACAGTCACTTAGGTGAATTTCCAGAGAAACTGGGTGTGGTGAACGCGAAGACCAATGCGAACACTTTCATCAAGATGTAAAAGTAATGGAAGAACGCTACCAAGACCGATGGGACTTAAACATGATGACACATTATTGATGGAGCTTGATGAGAGATATTCCATAAGCTGTGCACAAGAGATCGTCAAAAAAGAGGAATTTCTTGCATTAAGATGATCAGAATGAACGACCACAATGAATAGAGCTTTTGTATTCATATTTTGTTATAATCACGATTAATTCTTACATGCTAATGTGCAATTAGTCTCACAACTCCGTGTTTTGATTAATTAGATTTAAAAAAGGCATATTGTCTATTAAAATTGTATCTACGTATGTTTAATTCTTCTATGAGCATTAAATAGCTGTTTCTAGCAAAGCTAAAAGATTTTATATCTAAAAAATCTGATATAATAGACAAAATCTGATGCCAGATTTGGATTCGGCACATCAAAATTAGCTAAAAGCCATTGATAAGCCTTGTGCTAGAAAATGTGTTGACCAATTTTATATTTATCTCTGTTAATGCAGAATGAATATATTTAGTTAATTACTTCTATATTTTCCGGCATGCAAATTGAATTTTTCAAATCAAAATTTACAACCAAAAAAGATAGGTCGACTTATACACCAAGACAACTTTGGAGGAATAAAATTTCCATGTCACATGCAGCAGGATTTGCAAAGACAGTAATGATGCTTGAATGCTTACTCTACATGTTTACACTACGCCGACTTGTATTCAGGGAAGCACGGTATATAGCATTCGTTCAAAGACCAAATATTTCGATTTTATTTTTTATTCTACTTCACACCAAAAGCAGAAACATTTCATTGATATTGATTTTAAAGAGAACATTTTTATAAAAGTCTTTTTATTTTTTTACATTAATTCAAATAAAACAAAAATATGTTGAAAACATGATGGAAATAATTTGGGATCAACTTGTAAAAGATAGAAATTCTTCAGAAAACTATCGATGCTCATGCTATGACAATGGTGCAGTTATAAATGGCTGTAGTGTTTAACAGAGAAATAATGCAAACTGTTTTTATGATAGCTTTACTCATAATAATAATAAGTCTCTTAATTTGGCTAGAACGTGAGCTCCAAACCATGATGTTGCGATGATAAACTTTTAGTGTACAATTCAGTAGCTTTATCTTTTTCCTTACTGAACTCTCTACTGGTAAAAATTTAATGCTGCTCTATCAATGTCTGTCAAGTCTGAATCTGAAACTGGATGATGTTCGAGAAGAGAAATTGAAGTTAGTTCACTATCACAGTGGAACTTTGGCAAAGTATAAGTTAATGATTAAAATCAAATTGTTAATACAAAATATGGAAGATAGATGCCAAATCAAATTTTGATTTCTAATTTGTGGTTTTTCCTGGAATTTGAAATTACATTATTATTCAGAGTAGCCGTATTAAAAATAAATGACTCAAAGATCCTAGCATGAAATTATATCACAGCCTAGAATTTAAAGTCCTTTTAAGGTTAATTCTTAAACAGCGGAGAATAATTGACTGAATAACTTGAAATCGGGTTGAGACTATATGATGAACAGAATATTTAACTAGAAAGATGTTAGAAAAAGAAGAAACAAATGTCTGGTGGAAAAGTGATGGGTGAAGAAATGAAAATGACACTATTGATCATCTCCATAACGAAAAGGAATACAAATTTGTCTGCCTTAATCTTGGATTAAGAATTTATATTTCTTTTACATACTTGAAGATTATTGTTTGCTTGAAATGAAATTAACATCATTCATATCACAAGGAAAATATCTTATGGAAAATTTGTTTCAACCTTGGGCATTTTTGTAGCTCTGATATCGACGGGTTGGAACTTTATGATATCTTGAATTATAAAATACTCCTGAAAAGTCAGCCAAACATTTAAATTAGTAAGAACAAAAAACTTCTCAAATTTATTTTTGAACATGGAGATGAAAATAATTTTCCAAATTTGAGAGTAGTTATTCACATTATGTTCACATTAAAATTTCAGCTGCCAGCTGTAAGAACTCTTTCAACAATTAATGTTATATTTTGAGAGCTTCAACCAGCCCCCCCCCCCCAAAAAAAAAACACCGCCAGGTTTAGCTTTTTTAGCTACTGAACTTCTAAAAACTGAAAACACAAATGTTGATGATGTCATAGGTACAACACCAACTTCCGGACACAGATAGTCCAGAACCTCTTATATTCCGCGATAATTTACGCTAAATTTAGCGGTACCTGTACTTCATTTAATTATTTAAGTAAATTTAATAATTGTTTAATTTAGAGTATGTTGAACAAGGTGATCAACTCTGAGTAATCGGGAAAGGCTTCGGAGCCAATAGTTCTGGAAAATCGATGTTGTACTTGTTGTGGTTCGGCTGGTACAGTACTTCTTGACCTACTTTGCTGGCTTGGCGACTCAAAGTCTGGAATAAAAAGTTATATTCCTTTGTTCACGATGGCTTTTGGAGGGACCCTTACCCCTTTTGCCGGTCAAGAAAGGGTCAGAGAAATGTGAGGGTCGAGGAAGACAGAGTAAGGAATCTGGGAGCTGTCATGAGAGATGACAGTAGATTAAGAGAGGAGAAGGGGTCAGAGAAATGTGAGGGCCGAGGAAGACAGAGTAAGGAATCTGGGAGCTGACAGTAGATCTGGGAGCTGACAGTGAGAGATGACAGTAGATTTAGAGAGGATGAGGGGCAGAGGAAGACAGGCAGATAGGACCAAGCGGCGATAGAGAGAATATTAGCAGTGCTAAGGGAGATTGGGGGTGGTGAGAGAGCAAGAGGTTTTGGCAGTCGGTATTTGGTCGTCAAAGCGAGCGGTTGGATTTAGGAGCGAGGATTTGGAATTCGGGGCAAGAGTTTGGCAAGTTGGAGTTAGCAGTACTGAGAGAGATGAGGTGCAATATGGGACACTGGCTATTCTAGTGGGAACTAAGGTACGTGAATTGTGTATTGATATGTGAAGAAAAAGAAGGAAAAAGAATCGATGTATCGAAATGTTGAAAAGAAATGAGACAGTGAAAAGAACAATGTGAACTGTGTAAAGTCATTGTGTACAGAGTTGTTGAAGAGAGAACTGTGTAATGAACATTGTATATGCCTTTAATGTGATTTGAAACAGAACTGTTGTCTCCGGACGTGTACTCTTGAAATGCTGTTGTTAAATGCTTTGATCTGTGGTATACCTGTATGATGTATTGAGTTGTTGTTTAATTCGACGTGTTGATTCTGTTGCTTGTATTTACCTCTTTTAAATGTATCTGATATGTATTTGATGTTGTAACAATTGATTGTCATAAACTAGTTGTTAACGTAGCCAATTGCCTTGCCTCCTTTGTGTCTCTCTCGGTTGCCTCTGTGTCTTCTTCTTGCGGCGGCTGTAGTTGTTGTTGTCTCTCTCTCCTCTCCGAGTTTCCGTGGCGAACATTCGCTGCATCGAACGGGCCTGTGTGAGGGATTCCGTAACAGCTTTCGTTCGACGGAGGTTCCCTCGTAACATACTCGTATTTACGTTTTCGCATTGACAAAAGTAAAAAATAAAAAAAGCACCGAGTAAACATACAACGAGATCGACACCATTTCAATAAATGCTTATGTATTTTTGTATAGTTGTACTTGTAAATGAATGTATCAATAATTGCTTTTAATGTCTATGTGTTATATATGTAGCTGACATAAAATAAACTTCTTGTAATTACGAGATATTAATCTAAGCAACACATTTAGATAGTCTATCGAAAATTAGCAATATTATAAAGAACATCACTTTATGGGGATCATTTATTGATTCACATTGGGTATGAGCCCTAATTCTGTTATACCACTGATCTAAAACCAATATCTTTTTAATGTTTCATTCAAACATTCGTTGGAGAGCAAATAGATTCTATTTTCACAGAGAAAGTTATTCGCATTTGTTTTCCAATAATTCTTATTCGTTCCAACCCATTTCAGGTACGTCTGAATGATCTTGCTATATGCCAGGAGTTCAAACTGAATATGGATCGCATCGGCCATATACATTCCAGCCGTAACCATCTCGTCTTTTTATTTATTAATTTTTTTTTTAGTCTTTGGTCAGACATATCTTTCATTTTTTTTTAAGACAGCAGGAAGATTTGGCTGCTACCTGATTGTGTGATTACGTAGAGGCTATTCCGTTGAGGTGATTGATGGCATCATTGGATGCTTGAACTGAAAGGGGGGGTTCAAATCTCTCAATCATTGATTCACGGGTAACCTTCTACTTTTTCTCTCCAAAGGGATTTTTAACCTAATATCTACGTGTTATTATTCATACTTTATTTACTTCGAGATCCACCATTCCGAAAAGAGAATTACTTCGCGTTCTCGAAGTTTATAAATTTTTATGACGTCAACAACATACAATTCTCGTTGGAAAGGATAACGTTTCTAAAATAGGACGTCTGTCATGTTTACAGAAAATGTGAGTTCGTGTCCCACGGACAGCCGTTTTTTTTTTCTTACCCAAAGCGGGTTTGTAACCAAATATTCACATGCTACTATTTATATCTGTGTCTGCTTCAAAATTCACCATTTGAAGAAATAATAATTATAACTCATCTAATTATTAATTAAAAAAAAAAACGAATAAAAAAAGACATGGATAATAGAAATTAAAAAAATGACATTGCCTGCATTGAACTATTTCTCAAATATCAAAGATGGAGATTTACTCCGTCAACTTTTTAAAACAGTTAAAGTCACCAATTTACATATAGCTTATGAAAGATAGGTTTCAATCAATGAAAAGGGCTATTGGTTTCATTGATAGCGTACTTCATTGTAAATCATAAACTGGATTCAAGGGAACAGATGTGAATATATTTATATTTTGTCTTAATTTGTAACAGAGATGCATTCAATGTGTGGAGCACTCTTGATATTACTATGACAGATGTCTCAATCTTTTTTTTTAATCTCACTTACAATGGTGATCTATAAAATATTGGGGTGAGTTTCTTATGAAACTTATATATATATATATATATATATATATATATATATTCGAGTCTATTCTAACAAATTTAATCTCAACAGCAAATTTGTTTGTAGCTTTAAGTTTATAGTGTGTGTGTGCGTGCATATACACACACACATACATACATACATACACACAGGCGTACGTACATACATACATGCGTGCATACATACATACATACGTACATATATATAACGAACTAACTGTTACTTTCTCAGATGCAGCACGGATTTTTGTCAGTGAACAGGTCGCGGTCTTAAAGCGACGAAAATATTTTGACAAATTAAACTTAAATGTGTGTTTCTTAAATGGCTTACAAACACCTTCCACGCTGCAATTGTTTATGTATATATATATATAATATAATATATATATATATATATAATATATATATATTGAGGTTATTAGAGGTAATGGTGTCATTGAGACCCAAAGGCGTCAGGTAATGCTGAATAAGTGCTATAGACAGACCACAGTTGAGTTCCAGGTTCGGTGATTTTGCGAATAAGGGGTTCAACGTTAGTCATATGTCAGCGTGTGTATATAAGAATTTTTGCGTAATGAGATAAAAAACACAAAGTTTGTGTAGATATTAGAACATTTATAGATAGACGGTCTTACAGCTGTTTCCAGGATATTTATTAATTATATCCCTTCATCGGAGACGGTGTGGAGGATGGTTAAGTAATAGTTAATTTAGACAGGATACAAAATAGAGAGTGAGGTGGGGAAAGAAAATAGATGTGAGATATGTAGCAATATTGAATTTGTAGATCCAATGGATCTACAAATTTTTTCTACTTCAATTATTACATTTTTCTCTTATAAAGTACACACATTCAGGTGATTCCTGTATGACACTAATCTTTTTTCAACTTCAATTATTACATATTTTCTCTTATAAAAATACACACATACAGGAGGAGTAAATTATATATATATAATAATACTTTGAATGTGACTCCCGAGATACAGTAAAAGTAATTAGCCGATCAACGATGGGTATTACTGCTAGTATATATATAATAAAAGAAGGAAAGTTCACACAGTTTACATAGATTTAATATATTTTAAATGAAAGTGTATTGTGATTGTCGACCGGTTGCGCTTTCGCTAATCATGACACTGAAATTATTGTGATTTCGTATTTTCTTAAGATTTTAGTTCATGCTCTTGTATGAAAGTTTGAGAATGAATGAACAAGTAGACAAATCTAAGGGGAGGTAATTAGTGATAGTTATTACTCGGGACAGGAGAGGTAATAGCTCGTTTTGGGGGTGGAATAAATATACATACTCATGAGCTAAATTAGCGAGATACAATGTGTACAGTGATGGATATGTGATCATGAATTGGCCTATGTAAAGCTGTATATATATATATTGAAAGAATTAAAGGTAGAGCTATGCAGCTTCATAATAATCCTTGTGACTATATATATATATATATATATATATTATATATATAGTCACATTGCCGCTGACGGTTGACCAGTCCTGGTATGTAGATGTGTTTTCGAACTTTGTGTAACATCCTGATGAGAGGAATGCCATAAATAATAATATGAAATATGTTATATTCCATGGCACATCTCTGAAACGACCCGTAGATGTGATCTTAATATGTATTACATCGACATTTGTCTATTTATGTATATTTATGTATTCTGGGATTTTATTTCGATTTTATAAAGAATATATATATATTTATATAAGTTTCGAATGTGTATTTTAATTATGTTCTTTTAAGCTCCGCATGTGTTGCCTCCATAAAAATATTACTTTGAATATAGCTCACAACGTTCACTACATCTTCCTATCTGTATATCAATGGGAGTCATTGTTAACATTAACAAGCTCTAAATAAACTATACATTTTATTTATATATATATATATATATTTCTCTCCTTGTTTTCTGTGTCCCTTTCTGTAGAAGAGCGTAGGCTCGAAACGTAAAGGACTTTTTCTATTTCTGAGCGTTATACTAATGCATCAGTTTGTTTTGTACACCACCTGTCTTCGTCTTTTGTTGTTTTTCGTAAACTCTCCCTATATATATATATATATATATATATATATATATATATATATATTATATATATATATATATATATATATATATATATATATATATATAATATATATATATATATATATATATGTATATATATACATATATTTATACATACACACATATTCAGATAGACATATATATGTATGTAGTCATCTCACTCTCTCTCTCTCTCTCTCTCTCCCTCTATCAATCTATCTATCTATCTATCATCTATCTATCTATCTATCTATCTATCTATCTAGCTGTGTGTATATGTGGGTATACTGCATTACTTCAAGAGATTGTAGGCCTGCGTGCACACGCACACACACACAGATTCACACACGCACACACAGATATATACACGTACACAAATGTATAGTTGTTGGATCACACATTATAGAGACACATCAAAATGTATGTAGGTTTGAGTGTGTGTGTGTCTGTATGTATATATATATATATATATAATATATATATATATATAATATATATATATATATATATATGTGTGTGTAAGTTTGTGAGTTTGTGTGTGTGTGTGTGTTCGTATATATGTGTAAGTGTAGTTGTTTGGTGTATTAAGTACGTGTACATGTATATATATATGAATGCATATATATATATATATATGAATGCATATATATATATATATATATATATAAACTTTATAATTAGGGTTCAGCGGAGATTTGCTTCACCACATACCGAAGTTTAGAAATAGCAGTCAAAAAATCTTAGCTATTCCTTCTACTTTAAAAGGGGGTAACCTAATACCGATTGATTTTCGTTATTTTTCCCTTTTGCCTGCGTGGATTGTTTTCAAGTACTTTGGTTTTTCTGGGAGCCCCTTTTAAAGTAGAAGGAATACCTAAGATTTTTTGACTTCTATTTCTAAACTTCGGTATGTGGTGAAGCAAATCTCCGCTGAACCCTAATTATAAAGTATTACTCATGCTTACCTTTAAATGGGCTTTTTCATGCCGAATTCTACTTTGTGAAGTTACTGATTAATTATTAATTAATTAATTTTACCCTTTTATTATTATTATTATTATTATTATTATATATATATATGTATATGTATATATACATACATACACGTATGTATATATATATATATATATGTACACGTACGCATTTATTTATTTCTCTCTGCTCCTCCTGTGCGTATGTGTGGAAGGAGGGAGGGAGGGGGGTTCTGCGCGCCCGTCAGCCCACCCTCGTATGTGTGATTTTGTGACTTTGGTCAACGCCGTCGTCCTCACCAAACTGACTGACTGCAGTTGTTTGATTTACCATTAACGGATTTCCAACAGAATTAGATTGTGCTGATTATAAAACTGATAGATTACGTATAGCTAAGCAGTTGGCTTGTTCAGAAATCAGAGACACCTCACTAAAATAATAATAATAATAATAATGTAATAGAAATAAAATAAAATAAAATAAAATAGCAGGACACTGAAAATAATCAATCGGTGTGACAGATGTGTAAGCCTTGATAGGCTGTAATCGCAATTGTGTCGTGGCTGAACGAATGCATATAAACTAATCTCTGACTGAGATTATTCAGTTTTTAGATAGAGAAATCTCAGCTTCACAAAAGTAACTCAATAGTCAATCAGAGACTCCATAGTTATAATTTTGATTGAGCTAAACCAAAAAAAAAAAAAAAAAAAACGACACTCCTGCCCTTTTTTTCTATTTTGTGAAATCATCGTACTCTGTAAGTACAGTTTTTCAAATTTTATTTTTTATTTCAAGTAATTTTTGTTTTTACTAAATGGCAGTATATTTATATGTTAGACCACAAAAAAATTGCGTCAAATGACGTAACGTAATAGGTATATAGAAAGGGTGCTTGGGCTGGTTTACCACTAAAACATCGACTTGAACTGCAATTATATCAGTTGTTGATGCCTAGCAATGAATGACTATGTTCCAAAGTGTTTTGCTTATTCATTCTATCTGTCTCTTCTGTCCTTGTTTCGTATACATTCGATCCTTTTTCCAAGAAATCTAATGCTCGTAGCTTAGTTTTTCCTTGGGACTGGCCGGATCGGAGCGATCTCAAGATTAATCAGCCGAAATTGCGAGGATGATCCGGTTCTTGACTGAAGATTAGAGGCTTCGAATGACCCGTCCGTTTTTTGTGTCGTCTATTTGAGTGTTTTGCGTTCTTGTTCCAATTTGTATTTTTATATATATATATATATATATATATATATATATATATATATATATATATATATATAATATATATATATATATATATATATATATATATATATATATATATAGCACCGTGATCACTGTGACCGATTAGGCTATCAGATGTTGCTACACATCGCTTGTCACAATGCGCTTCGCATTGTTTTAGCCTTCAAATGACGCCACCCAACTGTCTAAGCGAGCAGGCCAACAGAAGAAAGAGTGAGAGAAAGCTGTGGCGAAAGAGTACAGCAGGGATCGCCACCCACCCCCCTACAGGAGCCTCGTGGAGCTTTTAGGTGTTTTCGCTCAATAAACACCCACAACGCCCAGTCTGGGAATCGAAACCGCGATCCTACAACCGCGAGTCCGCTGCGCTAACTACTGGGTCATTGCGCCTACACACACACACACACACACACATATGTACACATATATACGCGTGTGGACAATTTTTTATGAGATACCTGATGAACCCACACATTTGCAGGAGGCACAAGGAAGATCAGCTCAATCCAACTAGCTACTTCACCAGAAACAATACAGGAAAAAAAAATCCCAGTTACACTGAAAAGCGGTACCGCAGCATAGCCTCAGCCTCTAGCTGAAACCCGTGTGAGTTATTAATCTGTTACCTTGCACCAATGCAAGAAACCATGAACAATTGTATAACTATACTGCCGAAGAGCGATTCAGGAAGCAATTATACTTAGAATGAGCCGGGTTCGCAATCTGATTTCTATTTCTGAGTGAAGCCATCGATGCAATTACACTTGTTGGAAAACATTTTCATTAAAAAGAAGAAAAAAAAAAAGATTATTGTGTTTCGCATAATTATCAGTCTTATATAAAATCGATCTCTGATCTGGTGATTGGCACAGAATTCTGTCCATGATTCATTTTCCATTGTCGATTGAAGCAAACTGACTACGCTTCATGTTCTTAAAAGAGCTATAATAAAAAAATAGGTCTACGTCACTCATTCGAAAACTTGAGATAGTGTGTCTATAGAAAACCCTGTTAACTGATAACAAAAAAAACATTTGAGTAGCATTGTCTCTGTATATAATGTAGCTAAAACCTGGATCAAGGGAATGTAAACGTGGCACCTTTGTATAAGATACTTAGATCTACTTAAGGCCTCTAATTCATTTCAGAAATCTTAATAAAATAGTGAAGAACCTAACCGCAAAGAAGTCATACCGTATACAGAATAATACTTCCAGTAATAGCTAACAAGTGGTTCTAGCATGATATAATGGTATACTAATGGTGTACTGTAGTATATAGTTCATAGAATAGACTACTACTACTACTACCACCACCACCACCACTACTACTACTACTACTACTACTACAATTACTACTACTACTACTACTACTACTACTACTATTTAAGGGGAGGAGATCCAGACAAATTCCTCTAGGATCATAATTTAATGTTAAAGTATACATGTGTTCCGATAAATTTGTGTGCATGTGTGCGTGTGTGAGTGTGTGTGTGTATGTGTGTGTGTATGTGTGTGTAAGTGTATGTGTATGTGTGTGTGAGTGTGTATGTATGTGTGTGTATGTGGGGGGGGGGGGGTGATAGCGGTGGAGGTGATCACGACGGTTTCGACGTCTAACTGAAAGTTATTTCACTTCAGGAATTTCGCAACATCCCATTCCCCCATCACTAAGAGCACAAAATCACCTTTCCGGTGAAAAGAAAAAAGCATTTTTAGTAGGGGGAGGGGTTTGGCGAGCAAAAATTTGTTTGATCTCGAGCTAATTTCCACACCCAAATGAAATATTTTATGTTAGTTATAGTATTAGAAAAAAAAAATTTTTAAAAACAAAAAACCAAGTCCAAAATCGAATTTCAACTTCCTTATGAAGATTCGATCATGTACCCAATAAGAAAAAAAAAATTATGATTACGATTGGTTACGTCCCTCTGAATTGGGCAGAAGTACCAGTCAAATAATGGAAACTGTATTATTGGTTTGTACCTAAGTTAGGGATTTTTATTATAATTAACATGGTAAGCACTGGTAACTGCAATGTGCCTAAGTAAATGTTTTGCAGTATTTAGTTATAAGTTTTTGTGTTCTAAGATCAAATACTGCAGAACTCAATTTGCCTTTTATTCTTCCGGAGCCAATAAAATAAGTGTAGAGGCGTGTACTGGGATAGTTCCAATTTGCTGTCTTTGAATCAATATAACAAATCCCTATTGATGTTATTATAAAAAGCGCTGGGGGGAAAGCGGCGTGTTGGTAGAACTGTTAGAACGTTGAATAATAAGCAGCTCTCGATCGCTGAGTTTAAATCTCACTGATTCTTTCATACATTTGAATTCGATAAACTACAAATGAACAAAGGAGTCGGTTCTCTTCTTCTTCTTCTTCTTCTTCTTCTTCTTCTTCTTCTTCCTCCTCCTCCTCTTCTTCTTTTTCTTCTTCCTCCTCCTCTTCTTTTTCTTCTTCCTCCTCCTCCTCTTCTTTTTCTTCTTCCTCCTCCTCTTCATCATAATCTTCTTCCCCTCTTCCTCTCCTTCTCATCCCGTTCTTCTTCTCCCCTTCATCCCATCCCCCACCCTCCCCTCCTCTTCTTCTCCCCCCCCCCCCTTTGTAATAAATCAGCTGTGCTCAGACTTGAACTGGAGAGGGATGGATTCCGACACGCTTATAATTTCCAAGAAAGGGCAGTGTGTCGGGCATTATATCATGACAGCGGCACATGCAACTCCACCAAAAGTTAAGAGCCCAAAGAAAAAAGGAAAAAGTGGTCCTGATCACTGAGACAGCAAAACCCTAATTTAGATTTTTTATTATAGTAGTTAATTGTGAGTTCAAATCTCGTCAGAGCTAACTTTTTTTTATTCCTTTAGAGCCAATAAGATAAGTTACAGTCATATGTTGTTATCGATTTAATCAATACTGTTCGATTACTATAAAAATTGATTTTAAATCAATATTGTTCGACTACTATAAAAATTGATTTTAAATCAATATTATATCGGTACCAAATATCATGTAGTGATTACCGTGATAATATAGGTTTCGATTTCGGTTTCGACTATTAATGGAACAATCTATACTTCATATAGATTGTTAATATCTCCAAGAAAAGGGCAGGGATAGCACAGGTTCTGTTTCTCAACCTCTAAAAATAATTAAAACTTCAAGATTCAATCCACCCAGTTACGATTTCAATTTCGGACCATTTTGTTTCTTTTACAGTGCTAAAGCAATATTTGGAGAGATGACTGGATGTCATAGCTCCATATTTTATGTGCCCTCTCTTAAAAACCTAACTAATCATGTCCCATATGACATAAAATATTTTAAAATCAATTCATAACTTTTGAAACAAATACAAACCGGTTCCTTTACCATTTTCTTTGTTCTTTTTTACAGCCGCACCAAAAATGACGACCCCAGAAAAGTATATTTTTTTTGTAGTTGTGGGCTTCCTTTGCCTCTGCAATGTCCAAGCAGAGGTCGAGTGCAACCATACAGTGACGCATCAAGCCTGGTTCGATATCGTTATTAAAGATTATGATGGTCCCGCAGAAGATCTTCATGATCGATTTGTGTTCGGTCTGTATGGAAAAACAGCTCCAGTAACTGTCTTGAACTTTGCCAAAATCTCAAATGGTTACAAACATCGCAACGTAAGTATTTACAATTAAGTAGATTTTAAGGTAAACTAGCATTTTTCAGCTTTTATCGCTTTATTTTCATTAAGATCTTTCAAAAATATTTTTCTGCTCAAGTCTTACACTTAATCCGTTGCGCGTTTGAATATCACCACCAGGTCCTTGGTGACTTTAGCGAAGCCTATTCTGCTGAAAATTGAATGAACTTCTCTTAAGTCTTTGTAAAATATTTATCAATACGGCTATATCACATTGAAAGCACCGGTTCTCGTCCGATCTCCAAAGTTAAGCAACGTCGAGCCTAGTGAGTACTTAGATGGGTGACTGCTTGGGAAACCTAGGTGCTGTAAGCGTCACACACTTAACGGCGGTGCATCAGCAGGCCGCAGCTCTGAGCTGAAACTACAGAAGAAATACAATAAATAACCAGACTGAAATAAGTTCTGGGGTCGAAGTGATCAACTAAATCCTTGAAAGCGTTGCACCAGCATAGCTGTAGTGCAATGACTGAAATCAGAAAAAGCGTCAATGGGTCCGCAATATTATACTTCTGGTCACGATATGTGTTTGAATGTTACAATTTTAAGAACCTTAACTAGAGATCGAACTCGAACACGTAATCGAAATCTTTAGCATGATGGAACAACACTACGAAGATGTATAATTGATGAATCAAAATAGTAATAAGAAAACTTATAAATCGTGATATTTCTACGAGAGTCGCTCGTATGTATAAATAATATCGTGGGAAAACTAGTACTATTGGTTACTTGTTTTGTGTTCAGCACTCCACATTAGTTACCAAAAATATTGCTTCTAATTTAGGCACAAGGCCAGCAATTTTGAGGAGAGGGATTAGTGGATGCCATCGATATCAGTACTTGGAACTTAGGAACGATTAGATCTTTCTTGGGCCCTAGGCTTCATAAGGCCGGATCAGAAACCGGTTTCCATAGCTAACCAGTGACTGAGACTACAACACCATGATCCTGTCGCAAGGTTAACTTACCAGTTATTGCTGGTGCTCATTTACAGTTGAGTGGACTGGAGCAACGGGAAATAAAGTGTCTGGGCTCAAGAATACAATGCACCGCATCGCCCAGTCTGGAAATTGAAACCACGACCTCACGATTATGAGTGCAAAAAACCTTAACCACTAGGCCACACGCTTTCACATTACTGTTTTAGTGGTACTTAATTTTATTGGACCCGGAGAGATGAAAA
>NC_043002.1:83352308-83372308 GCF_006345805.1 Octopus sinensis | reverse complement strand
ATATATATATATATATATATATATATACATATGCATACAACTATATATACATATATACATACATATGCATACAAATATACATACATACACACATGCGCCTGTAGATACATATATACATACATATATACATATATGTGCACATCCATACAAACATACATTCCCATATATATTTTATCATACATATAAACATGCATGCATGCATGCACAGGGATACATGTATATACACACACCTATACACACATACCCATATGTATACACATATATATATATAGTACATAAACGTGTGTATACTCATATGTAGTTCTCATCATTTGGCTGGTGTCTTTCTGTGGATTGTTAGGATGGTAGTTCCGGGGGTTTTGTATTAATTTTTTGTTCAATTACCGTTGGTATTTTTGAATGAAGTATTCTTCCTTGGTCTTACGAAAATGCTCATTTTCTGTTCATAGTTTGAAGAAAGGGAATAGTTAAAATTTTCTTTTCCCACATTTTTCGATGTATTCACTGCAGGTTGTGTTTCTAACGGAAGGGGCCATGTATTTGTTATTTATGGACCCTTACTCTCTCATATAGTCCAATGCCCATTTCACAATGTAGTATTCTTTGCATTCGGGACATGTGGCACAGTAGATTAGGTTTCTGGATTTGCAATTCATATTTACATTTATTTTAAAGGTGTTGTTGTCTTTGAAAGTAATTTTTCTCCTTCTTCAATGTAATCACACATTCCACAGCGAGCGTCACCACATTTCTGAATTCTCTTTATTGTTTCTCTAGTTGTAAATTTTGCTTGGGTTAAGAGCTTTTTTAGGTTGGGTGCTTGACGTCTGCTATAAATTATTTTAGAACCTGTTATTAATTTGTCCATTCTTGATGATTGTTGAAGAACTGAGAGGTATCTTTTTGCAGTATTGATGATGTCGTAATTTCTTGGGTTGTCGGTGATGACAAAAGGAATGCTTATGAGTTCATTTTTATTCCTGTATGTTTGTTTTGTGCTGAGGTCTATAGCTGAGATGCTTTTCGCCTTGGTGATTAAACTATTGGATATTTTTGTTCTTTTAGAAATACTTTTAATTCTTGTAATCTTTTATCCCTTAATCCTGCATGCGTTACTATAGTGCACATTCGTTTCGCAATATTAAAGGGTATGTTTCTTTTGGTATGTGAGGGATGGGAGGAATGAAAGTTCAAATATTGGTGTGTTTCTGTAGGTTTCTAGAAGATATCTGTTTTTATGGTGTTATTTTCTTTAATTAGAAGTATGTCTAAAAAAGGTAATTCCTTTGTGTGTTGCTCCATGGTGAATGTTATTGAGGCACACACACACACACACACACATATATATTGATAGATAGATAGATAGATTGATAGATACATATACATATGTATATATATGCATAAATATATACACACACACACACACACGCACACACATATATATATATATATATATATATACATATATATATATGCATATATATATATATGCATATATATATATATACATATATATACATACACAGACACAGACACACACACACACACATATATATATAGTTGGAATTTACAAAATAAAAAAACAAAAGACGAAGACAGGTGTGTAAACAACAAACAGGTGCATTAGTTTAACGTTCAGGAAGGTGAGAAAGTTTTTTACATTTCGAGCCTACGCTCTTCAACAGAAAGGAACACGAGAAAATAAATAGAGAGAGAATAAAAAAAAATCTTTATTGGCTAGTGGTCAGTCATATATACATACATACACACGCAAACGCATACACACACACACACATTATTTGTTATGCTATTGCAAATGCAATCCGTACACATGAACATATATATGTATGTATTTGTGCGTGTATGCATATATATATATATATATATGTATGTATGTATGTATGTATGTATGTGTGTATGTATGTATGTATGTATGTATGTATGTATGTATGTACGGATTTACATTTGCTACAGTGTAAAAAATATTTATAACGTATTATATCTTTACTCCCACTTAATGGATACATTAAATTATTCAAATTTTGTATGTACCAATATATAGATCTCTCATTAAAGGAGACTTTGATGTTGCTGTTAGCTTTTGTAACTGTTAATTTTCAGTACATACGCCCAGTATTCTATAATATAATAATGTCAAAAAATATTGTTGGATCAGAAGAAAATATTTTGGCAGGATTTGACCTATAGACAATTCGGCTAAAGATGAAAGTTCAAAGTTTGCATAAGAATTCTATGGAGCTGGAACAGCTACAGCGCGGAATAACAAAAATCAAGGCCTTACTAACTCATGCTCTACAATGTTCAGAATCGCTTATCTTAGGTAAAGGGATTAATTATTGGGATTAATTATTAACGGTTGTCTTCTCCCGAGTCCTGAATCTATTGCTTTCTTAAGTCCTCATCTGCAATTAAAGCTTATTGGCCTCTCAACAAGATATATGTTTCTTTATTACCCACAAGGGGCTAAACATAGAGGGGACAAACAAGGACAGACAAACGAATTAAGTCGATTACATCGACCCCCAGTGCGTAACTGGTACTTAATTTATCGACCCCGAAAGGATGAAAGGCAAAGTCGACCTCGGCGGAATTTGAACTCAGAACGTAACGGCAAACGAAATACGGTTACGCATTTCGCCCGGCGTGCTAACGTTTCTGCCAGCTCGCATATAGTATGAATGACTACGTGGTTAGAAGTTTACTTCCCAGGCACTTGGTCCCGGGTTCAGTACAACTATGTGTTACCTTGGGCAGGTGTTTTCTAATAGAGCCCTGGGCTGACCATAGCCTAGTAAGTAGATTTAGTAGACGGAAAGGGAAAGAAGCCCGTCATATATATGTCTATATGTATATGTGCATGTATATATATATATATATATATATATATATATATATATTCACGCGCGCATGTGTGTGTGTGTGTGTGTGTGTGTGTGTGTGTCTTTGTGTTTGTTCCCCATCACCACTTAATAAGAGACTAGGGTCGATTGGTTCGTCCGAAGTCTTCAAAACGATGCCCCAGCATGGCTGCAGTCTAATGACTGAAACAAATAGAGGAGAGAAGATCTATATAGAACTTATTTTGGTGTAGGATACGGGTTGATGTACTCTGATTATAGACTCGGAATAATGAATAAAAAAGATAGTTTCGTCCAACTTCGTGTGTAATTTTATCACAACTTCGTGTGTAATTTTTGCCTGAGACCAAATATGTATCTTTTTCAGTTGGCATATTAAAGATGTGGCAGTCCACGTAGACAGAACACATACGTAGTACGTTCGTGTGTTTGTATACGTGTGTGTGTGGGGGGGGGGTATGAATTTACCTTGCTATAGGTAGAGTAAGGAGGCCTCATGGAAGTTTGGCTTTCACATAGTGTAACACGTCACCATACTATGGTGTACACGTCAACAGACAGGGCATAGTATTCACAAAAACTGTAATCAATACACACCGAAAGCATCGATTATGGTTATACTGTTGGCATACAATGACGTAAGAGTTTGCTGTTGATATTGATTGGTGATATGGAAGTATCCGTTGATTCAATTGTTTAAATTTTGTATTGAATTTCGAGTATTATTTTCGAGAGTATTACAATAGTGATAATCTACTGAGTCTTATTTCTCTGAATGTGTATAAAACTTCCTTAAAGGAATGAAAAATCATTTTTATATTCAATAAGTTGGTAAAACCAGAGAATAGATATGTTAGCATTTTCTAATTCCATTAGATCTAGTAATTAATTTGTAAAATTAAAACATAATAGAAATAAAACGGAATTTTTTTTTAGGGAATGGAAAAAAAAAGCTTTTATCTATTTTTTTTTTTTGCTCCATTTAATGGCCGTTTATTTTGTCAGAGAAATAAATTGAACACAGGGCTAAAACAAGATCGACGTGTCATTTTGTAGAAAAATGATTTCCACACAGCGAAATTCGTCAAAAATAATATATTTCTTTTGGCTCCCAGAAGAGAAATAATTTAGTAACAAGGGTAAAATTATTATATCATATTATATTATATTATATTATATTATATCTATCTATCTATCTATCTATCTATCTGTCTGTCTGTCTGTCTGTCTGTCTCCCTATGATTACGTGTGTGTGCGTGAGGAAGTGTTGTGTACCATTATATTCAAGTATACACACACACACACACACACACACACACACACACATATATATATAATATATATATATATATATTATATATATATATATTCACGCGCGCATGTGTGTGTGTGTGTGTGTGTGTGTGTGTGTGTGTCTTTGTGTTTGTTCCCCATCACCACTTAATAAGAGACTAGGGTCGATTGGTTCGTCCGAAGTCTTCAAAACGATGCCCCAGCATGGCTGCAGTCTAATGACTGAAACAAATAGAGGAGAGAAGAAGATCTATATAGAACTTATTTTGGTGTAGGATACGGGTTGATGTACTCTGATTATAGACTCGGAATAATGAATAAAAAAGATAGTTTCGTCCAACTTCGTGTGTAATTTTATCACAACTTCGTGTGTAATTTTTGCCTGAGACCAAATATGTATCTTTTTCAGTTGGCATATTAAAGATGTGGCAGTCCACGTAGACAGAACACATACGTAGTACGTTCGTGTGTTTGTATACGTGTGTGTGTGGGGGGGGGGTATGAATTTACCTTGCTATAGGTAGAGTAAGGAGGCCTCATGGAAGTTTGGCTTTCACATAGTGTAACACGTCACCATACTATGGTGTACACGTCAACAGACAGGGCATAGTATTCACAAAAACTGTAATCAATACACACCGAAAGCATCGATTATGGTTATACTGTTGGCATACAATGACGTAAGAGTTTGCTGTTGATATTGATTGGTGATATGGAAGTATCCGTTGATTCAATTGTTTAAATTTTGTATTGAATTTCGAGTATTATTTTCGAGAGTATTACAATAGTGATAATCTACTGAGTCTTATTTCTCTGAATGTGTATAAAACTTCCTTAAAGGAATGAAAAATCATTTTTATATTCAATAAGTTGGTAAAACCAGAGAATAGATATGTTAGCATTTTCTAATTCCATTAGATCTAGTAATTAATTTGTAAAATTAAAACATAATAGAAATAAAACGGAATTTTTTTTTAGGGAATGGAAAAAAAAAGCTTTTATCTATTTTTTTTTTTGCTCCATTTAATGGCCGTTTATTTTGTCAGAGAAATAAATTGAACACAGGGCTAAAACAAGATCGACGTGTCATTTTGTAGAAAAATGATTTCCACACAGCGAAATTCGTCAAAAATAATATATTTCTTTTGGCTCCCAGAAGAGAAATAATTTAGTAACAAGGGTAAAATTATTATATCATATTATATTATATTATATTATATTATATCTATCTATCTATCTATCTATCTATCTGTCTGTCTGTCTGTCTGTCTGTCTCCCTATGATTACGTGTGTGTGCGTGAGGAAGTGTTGTGTACCATTATATTCAAGTATACACACACACACACACACACACACACACACACACATATATATATATATATATATATATGAATACTCATTACGTGTGTAGTTTGTTTTTGTCATTGTCCTCAACATTCGCTCACTATTCACAGAAGCTTTTCGTTGTTGATGCCACCAAAAAAGAACAATCTAATCGTTAAAGTTGTGAAATTCCAATGATTTGTTTTGAACGATAACTGACGAGGAATTATCACGTCCATATCTTGAGTGTGAATTTCCCGTTCGTTTCTTTATCATGGTTCTGCTTATTATTTGAAAATAAGTGGCTTTCATCGCTTCTGATCTTAACAGATTGGAAGTGTTATCATGTACATTGTTTTGACTTGGTATAAAAGATGAGCTACAGCAAATAGTCTGCTCAATACCACAGATTTGCTTGTCCCTTAGTGGCTGACGATATGTGCATCTTTGATCACGAGTAGAAGCAGAGTCATGTGTTGAGAGGGATTCTCTGGGGTTTGAATAATTCACCCCTGGAAACATGGGTGTTTCGTTCTACATCCTTAAACAACCCTTATTCAGGGCTTTTTGAGCAGGATGGGCTACTCGACCAGAAGAAAATTCTAACTGGGCCCCACCTGCAAGGTCATGTGCTGTTTATCTTGATATGAGATCATCATGTCGCGCACGTATGGTTATGATGCATGTGCCTAGTGTATCCTTATCAGACGGGTAGTCGTGATGGGTATACTGGGCTTTGTATATTTTACCCCGGTGTCATTTTGATGACATGCACTGCTCTCTCACTCAATAATAATAATAATAATAATAATAATAATAATAATAATAATAGGAATACAAAAGGGTAATGTAAAAGTGATACCAGTAATACCAGTCATGATCGGGGCATTAGGGTCAATCTCATTGAAATTTCAAGACTTCCTAAAGCGGTTATAATGTGGTGTAATACAAAAATCAGCCTTGCTAGGTACTGCGCACATTTTAAGGAAAGTGTTATCTGTCTAAGATCATTGGTAGGACTTCACTGATGACTAAATACTCTGGTGCATTTTCCATATTTACTACATGACATAGTACTAATAAAAGTAACGGTGATGATAATATAGGCGCAGGCGTGGTTGTGAGATTAAGAAGCCTGCCTCTCAATCATGTGGTCTTGGGTTGTCTCACTGCGCAGTACCTTGGGCAAGTGTCTCCTATTATAGTCCCTAGCTGACCAAAGCTTTGTGTGTGGATTTGGCGGACGGAAACAAAAGTCCCCAGTCATACACACAAGTGTGTGTGTTGTGTTTGTCACACACCAACGCCTAAAACCGATATTGGTTTGTTTGCGTTCCCGTACTCCAGCGTTTCAGCAAACAAGACCAAAAGAATCGACTAAACTCTTCAAGGCGCTGTCCCAGCATCGCTGCTGCCCAATGACTGACACAAGTAGAAGACAAAAGAAAATATATTCTATTTAGGCCAAATTACAGAAGTCATCGGACGACAGAAATTAGAATATGTGACTATAACGGGCTTTTTTAACAATGTTTTCTATTCTTTATTACCCACAAGCGGCTAAACATAGAGGGGACAGACAAGGACAGACATAGGTATTAAGTCGATTACATCGACCCCAGTGCGTAACTGGTACTTAATTTATCAACCCCGAAAGGATGAAAGGTAAAGTCGACCTCGGCGGAATTTGAACTCAGAACGTAGCGGCAGACGAAATACCTATTTCTTTATTACCCACAAGGGGCTAAACACAGAGGGGACAAACAAGAACAGACAAAGGTATTAAGTCGATTACATCGACCCCAATGCGTAACTGGTACTTAATTTATCAATCCCGAAAGGATGAAAGGTAAAGTCGACCTCGGCGGAATTTGAACTCAGAACGTAGCGGCAGACGAAATACCTATTTCTTTATTACCCACAAGGGGCTAAACACAGAGGGGACAAACAAGAACAGACAAAGGTATTAAGTCGATTACATCGACCCCAATGCGTAACTGGTACTTAATTTATCAACCCCGAAAGGATGAAAGGCAAAGTCGACCTTGGCGGAATTTGAACCCACAGCGTAACGGCAGACGAAATACCGCTAAGTATTTCGCTTGGCGTGCTAACGTTTCTGCCAGCTCGCCGCCTTATCTTTTTTAACAATATTTCCGACGTTGATGAAGTGTGATGGTTGCAACTGAAAATAATAATCGATTATAGTTTGCCGGTCGCTTACCTTTTACTTTGACAGTAAACTCAATGTTATACTTATATCTTACAAGTGTCTGATAGGACGTCGACAACAAAGATTAACATCTTGCTTTGATAAATACACGTTTATCGACAAATTTGTATTCTCTGTTTGAATAATTTATTCAATCATTCTAATATAAAAACTCACCCATGAATATCTGCAACATCTGTCTTTAGGGAAGGGCGCGACAGGGGCAAGCTGATGCATAGCTAATGAAAGCTGTTACCGTCTGGTTTTCTGTGTCACTCACAACGGATTTCTTATTTTCGCCAACGCGGCAGTAGACTCAGCAGTAAACGTGGCAGCTAAACGTGGTGCATGTGATTGAAATTCTCATTTTGTTTTTCTTTCTTTCTTCTTTCTTTCTTTCTTTCTTTCTGTCATCTATGGTGATCCCGTGGCAAAGAGCGCAATAATGGTTTCAAATTTTGGCACAGGGCCAGTCTTTTGGGGGAGGGGAGTGAGCCGTTTACATCAACACCAGTACTCAACTGGTACTTATTTTACTGACCTCGAAAGGATGAAAGGCAAAGTCGACCCCTCGGTGGAATTTGAACTCAGAATGTAAATACGGACGAAATGCTGTTAAGCATTTGACCAGGTGCGGTATGATTCTGCCAGCTCGCCATCTTTAGGCAAATAAAGACATAATAAAACTTCTTTTTTAATTTTAGCACAAGGCCAGCAATTTTGAGGGGAGAGGTTGAGTCGATTACATCGACTCCAGTACTTGATCAGTACTTCATTTTATCGACCTCGGAGGGATGAAAAGGAAAGTCGACACCGGTGGAATTTCAACAAAGAATGTAATGAGTCGGAATAAATACCGCTCGACATTTCGTTCGACTCTAACAATTCTGCCAACTCGCCTCCTCAAAAGAATAATAATCCATTTTGATATAGGTACAAGTCCTGAAATTTTGAGGGAGAGAGCAAGTCGATTACACCGACCCCAGTGCTCAACTGGTACTTATTTTATCGACTCCGAACGGATGAAAGGCAAAGTCGATCCCCGTAGAATTTGAACTCAGAACGTAAAGCTGGAAGAAATTTCCGGTGTGCTAACGATTCTGCGAGCTCACTTTTATAATAATAATAATAATAATAATAATAATAATAATAATAATAGTAATTTTTTTCAAATTTTGTGGCTGGCGATATGTGCAACTTGGTTCACAAGCAGAAGTAGTCGGGGAGAATCATAATAATAATGATAAACGCCCTGATGTACCAGGCAGTGGCTCTCATGGCTTCTGATCTTAACTGATTGGAAGTGTTATCATGCACATTGTTTTGTCTTGGTATAAAAGATGGGCTACAGCAAATATTCTGCTCAATACCGCAGATTTGCTTGTCAGTTGCTTGACCTTAATCAGTTGAGCATGTCCCTTAGTGATTGACGATATGTGCATCTCTGATCACGAGTAGAAGTAGTGGGGGAGCATCATAGCCATGTGTTGAGAGGAATTTTTTGGGGTTTGAATAATTCACCCCTGGAAACATGGGTGTTTTGTTCAACATCCTTAAACAAGCCTTATTCAGGGACCTTTTGAGCGGGATGGGTTACTCGATCTGAAGAAAATTCTAACTGGGCTCCACCTGCAAGGTCATGTGCTGTTTATCTTGATATGAGATCACCATGTCGCGCACATATTGTTGTGATGCATGTGCCTGGGGTACCCTTATCAGACGGGTAGTCATGATGGGTATACTGGGCTTCGTATATTTTACCCCAGTGTCACTTCGATGGCATGCTCTGCTCGCTCACTCAATAATAATAATAATAATAATAATAATAGAAGAAGAAGAAGAAGAAACAACAACAATAATAATAATGATAATAATGGTTTCAAATTTTGTCACAAGAGCAGTCATTTTGGGGGAGGGGATGTGTCGATTACATCGGCCCCAGTATTCAACTGGAACTTATTTTATCGACCCCAAAAGGATGAAAGGAAAAGTCGACCTCGGCGGAATTTGAACTCAGAACGTAGCGACGGGTGAAGTACCGCTAAGCATTTAGTCCAGCGCGCTAGCGATTCTGCCAGCTCACCAACTTATGCTACTACTACTACTACTACTACTACTACTACTACTACTACTACTGCTGCTGCTGCTGCTGCTGCTGCTGCTACTACTACTACTACTACTACTACTACTACTACTACTACTACTACTACTACTACTAATAATAATAATAATAATAATAATATCAGTGGTATTATAACAATACTCCGGAAGGTGCTCGAAACACAAGAGGTGTTACCTTAGTTCACTGGTAGGGAACAGCTGACACTGTAGTACAGCTCCAGCGTTAGAAGCTGTGCAAAGACAATAAATAATAATAATAATAATAATGATAATAATAATAATATTAATAATAATAATAATAATGATAATAATAGCAACAACAATAACAACAACAACAACAACAACAACAACAACAACAACAGCAACAACAACAACAACAACAACAACAACAACAACAATGATGATGATAATAATAATAAAAATGCTGCCTTAGATATTCTTTCAAGCACAGAAAAAGCTAAGTACATGAAAACCCGTGCTAAAACTGCTGCCTCAACTATTCTTACTGATAAATGGCAAGAAAAACCACTCAATGACAAATACCCAAAGAGAGCTAATAATGCCGTTGTTGACAAAGTCCTTACCCGTCAATGGTTAGTGTCTTGTGACTTAAAATCAGAAACAGAAGGGTTTATCATAGTAGCCCAAGATCAATGCCTACCTACAAGGAGCTACCAGGCCACGATATTAAAGTAGCCCAACTTGTCGTGTATGTAAACAACAAAATGAAACCATTGATCATGTTGTCTCCGCGTGCAGTCTTCTTGCGCCTAAAGAGTATCTCAACAGACATGATAGAGCAACACAATATATTCACGGGGTAATTTGAAAAAACCTTGGCCTGCCTCATGATAAAAACTATTGGGAACACAAACCACCTCCAGTGCTTGAAAATGATCACATCTTTCTCCTCTGGAACTTCACCGTTCAAACTGACAGAAAGATAGATGCGAATATGCCAGACATTATATTAAAAGACTTCAGACAAAATCATGCCTCCTCGTTGATTTGACTGTCCCAATCGACATAAATGTATCTTTCAAGATCTACCAAAAACTGAGCAAGTATAAAGATCTTGAAATAGAAATTGGCAAAATGTGAAACCTCAAGATTAAAACAATACCTGTTGTCATAGGTACCCTAGGAATGGTAGCAAAAGGGGCTGTTTGTTACCTAGCCCATATACCAGGAAACCCCAAAATAGCAGAAATTGAAAAGATAATGCCTATGGGAATTGCCCATATCCTATGTAAAATACTGTCTGAGTAATCTCAAATTTTAAAACAATCTTATAATTTTCTTATGTTTTCTTAAACATTCTCTAGAACAATACGATGTGCAAATCCAAATATATGACACCCTAGGCATAACACGAATATGAACTTGTAACTTGTTCTCTCTTGAGGTCTCTGGGTGAGACTTGGAGTCAATTTGTACAAATACGAAGCAAAGGTCAAACAAATAATAATAATAATAATAATAATAATAATAATAATATAATAATAATGGTTTCAAATTTTTCCACAAGGGCAGCCATTTTAGGGGAGGGGATGTGTCGATTACATCAATCCCAGTTTTTCGCTAGGTACATAATTTATTGACCACAAAAGGATAAAAGGCAAAGTCGACCTCGGCGGAATTTGAACTCAGAACGTAGCGACGGGCGAAATACCTATTTCTTTACTACCCACAAGGGGCTAAGCACAGAGAGGACAAACAGGGACAGACAAACGGATTAAGTCGATTACATCGACACCAGTGCGTAACTAGTACTTCATTTATCGACTCCGAAAGGATGAAAGGCAGAGTCGACCTCGGCGGAATTTGAACTCAGAACGTAGCGGCAGACGAAATAGTGCTAAGCATTTCGCCCGGCGTGCTAACGTCTCTGCCAGCTCGCCGCCTTAATAATAATAATAATAATAAATAATGATAATGATAATAATAATAATAATAATAATAATCTTTCTACTAAAGGCACAAATCGAATACATCGACCCCAGTACTCAACTGGTACTTATTTTATCGACCCCGAAATGATGAAAGGTCAAGTTAACTCCTGGTGGAGCTCGAACAGATACCATGATAATAATGGCTTCTTTTTTAGGCACAAGTTCAACAGTTTTAAAGGGAAGGAATATTTGAGGCCGTCGACCCCAGTACTTGACAAATGCTTCAGTTTATCGACCCCGGAGGGAAGAGGAACAAAGTTAACCTCTACTGCATTTGAACTCTAAATGTAAAGAGCCAGAACAAATGCATTTTGTCCGACGCCCTATTTTGCCAGCCGCCCTGATAATTGTTGACAATTTAGACGCAGCGCAAGGAATTTTGAAGTAAGGGAGTTAATCGATACCGTCGATCTTAGTACTTGACTGATACTTTATTTCATTCACTCCTCCAAAAGATGTGTTACATTAAAATTGATTTCATCTATCTATCTGTCTATCTATCTATCTATCTATCTATCTATCTATCTATCTATCTATTTATTTTTGTGTATGTGTACGTATACGTGTGTGTGCGCACGTGTATGTGTAGAATGACGCGACGCATCAACCTCGGGATAGGCTCGCGGAATGCATACATACATACTTACATACATACATACATACATACATACATACATACATACATACATACATACATACATTGATTACATTGACCCCAGTGCGTAACTGATAGTTATTTCCCCGATCCAGAAAGGATGAAAAGCAGAACGACCCTGGCGGAATTTGAACTCAGAACATAAGGATAAACGTATAACAACAACAGTAATTTTCTTTTTATAATATTGATAATAAAATTGGTATATCATCATAATTTACACACCATATTGATGGGAATTATTGCACTATATTTTCTTTTCTTTTTAAAGACCAAACTTCATTACAAGAATACGAAAATTCATCGTGTCGTGGTAGACTTCCTCATTCAAATGGGTGATGTGACAACAGGTGACGGTACTGGTGGTAAGTACTTGATCAATTATATATATCTTTCTAATTAAAGTATGATAATAGTCGCACTACACGAAGCAGTTGTTTGCCAAAGCTCTTTCGTTGCTACTAACAACCTTTTCAATGACTATTGACTTTGTCCGTTATAGAGGCCTCGCTTTTCGGCTTGAGATCTTGTCGCGTGCGTGTCTGCATGCCAGCGTGCGTGTATGCTTATGTATGTATGTATGTATGTATGTATGTATGTATGTATGTATGTATGTATGTATGCATGCATGCATGTATGTATGTATGTATGCATGTATGTATGTATGTACGTATGTATGTATGTATGTGTCAATTGTATCGGCATAATAACTCTCACTAGACACAGCAAAATTTGTTTCAACATGCGAATTCGCATAAAGAATCTTGCAAACAAGATACAGAAACGAAGTGAATTAGCATGTTATGGGAGAAATTCTAAGCACTAACACTCACTACCTTGTGAGTGCCTTTTTGGTAAAGGAAAAGGCTAGAGGAGTCAACTTCGACAGCAAACCAAGAAATGGAGTCCCCCAGTTGATCTTGTGTCGTTTTTTACACCATTTTGACCACTTTCATGCGATTTACTCAGGAGAAGGCAACTCTAATGTAAAACCTACAACTTGCTGGTGTCTGCAACCGTCTTAGACCGCTGAGCCACTGGGATCAGACGTCCAAGTCTAAAGAGCGGGGATCGGACTGCATGGAATGACTCTCAGTATAAAACTACTAAGAGCAAAGGAGAAGAAAAAGCTCTGCAGCGTCAAGGATCGATTTATATAACTGCTTAACGGCATGCTTCTCTTTCTCATGATCATCAGACGTGAAGAAACTGCCATCGATTACACTAGTAGATCGTGTAGTGTGATGGAGGGAAAGGACAACAGGAAAAGAAGCAAACGGGAGAAAGAAATACAAAAGGCCTTACCTGTTGACTTCGGCGGGATGAGCGATCACTCTCAAGAAATAAAGACGTCTTTGCTCGCTGCCGTCTCTGCTTGAACTGCCCACACGTGCTTCCTGCCCACGCATGCCCCGTGACTGTGCCACAGGTCCCTGCAGTCTTCACTTCCGTCTACCTCATCTGCAATCCCCTCCACCAACACCACATAGCTCATCACAGCCCATAACACCACAACATCAAAGATTGTACATTGCGGAGGACAATAGGAAATATTTATTGTTGTTTCGTAATATTTATTGTGTATGTAAGGCGGCGAGTTGGCAGAACCGTTAGCACGCCGGACAAACTTACGTGGCGGCATTTTTTCCGGCTTTACGTTCTAAGTCCAAATTCCATTAAGGTCAACTTTGCCTTTCCTCCTTTGGAGATTGTTTAAATAATTACCAATTGAGTATTGGGGTCGATGTAATCGATTAAGCTTTGCCTTCTTGGAAAAGATTAAGAGCACAGAAAGCTAAAACGAATACTTTCTTAGGCAGTCTTCCGAGGCACCAGCAAATTTACTATTTCGACGCTTGTTGTCAAACCTGATAATTGACACTATATAATTGTCGAGTGTTTCCTTTTGTTTAGTCCACAATTATTTTTTAATTTTTATTCCAGACGGAAAGCATTAGCAATGACCCTTTATAGGTTTTTTTTGAGACCAGTAGGATGGTGGGAGAAAGGTATCCTAAAACGGGAGACCTTATCCGATAGCTTGCAACAGAGTGGATTTGCTCAAAGATGGTTGGTAATGGTAGTGGTGGTGGTGGTAGTGACAAAGTTAAACCGGGTGATAAATTACGTCTTCCACCCAAGTAGGCCACGGAGGGATTTGAACTCAGAACACAGAGAATTTGAACGAATACCGTAAGGATTCCGGTTCAGCGTTCTTATACTTCCGCCAATCTGCTGTCCTGGATTGATACTTATTAATTGACTCCGAAAAGATGAAAAGTAAAGTTGACCTCGGTAGTATTTTAACTCAAAGCGCAAATATTGCAAGACATTCGGTCCAACGTTCTTTCTACAGTATTATATATATGTGTTGAAGAGAATATATAAAACAACTGAAATTTTGTAACAACTGAAATTTTGTAACATCCTCAAATATTTCAATAAGATGATAACATTAAATTAGTTCTTGTTATTTTTTTATTATTAAAATGGTTGATTGATAATAATATCCATAAAAGTATCTATTAAAATGAAAGAGCTTTTGCATTGAAAGCTATACAAGCCATCGAAATGGATGCCGTTGCATAGTACCAAAGATCCCGATTTCTCCATCTGGAATAAGGACCCAGTTCTGCAACAGCTTAGCTGTACATGGCCCACAACTTTTCAACATTCAGCCGACCAGCCTCAAAAATCTGCAAGGTTTAGATGTGAAACATTTGGACACATTTTTATCTAATGTACCAGACAAACTCACATTGCAGCAAGAAACACAAGGAAGAAGCCTTCTATCTAACTTGCTACTTCAATAGATATAGTTCCAAAGAGAGGGTCGGGAAATGAATGTTAAATAAAAATCCCTCACAGTAAATGAGGTACCCCAGCATGGCCAAGGTCTCTGGCTGAAACCAGTAAAAGTAAAAACAAAAACTACTAGTTGTGTTCATCAAGTGAACTTTATATGTATTCCATGTTCTTACAAATTGTCTAACTTCTTAAACAATGAGCAGTCATTAAGGAGTGGCACATGATTCAGTTTCTCTCATTATACTTATTTTTACCAACTAGCTATTTTGCTTATTGCAAGATCAGTGACTGGTTGGCACTTATTTTTCTATTGCCAGCTGGAGCGAACTACCGCTATCTCTAGCAGACGAGTATCCACCAATCAGGGTGAACACAAATTACTCGAAACCATACGGTCTGGTGGCCGTAAGATGGTAGGGTTCGCTTCCCTGCTTGCAATATATATCGGGTGCAGGTTGCATCGATAACTAGCTGGAGGAAGTGTCCCCATGGGGTTAAAATGGTAGTAACGTCGGATCCTACGGAACAGCCATATTGAAGTGACGATAAACATTACTTATCAGTATAGTTACCGCTTTCGTCTCTTATAGAGATTTTCTAACTATCTACTTCATTTATTTTTGATTTCTCTTCTGTCTTGCTATCAAGGACATTGTCCCAGTGATCCTCTTAAAAAGTTTTTTGAGTCTGGAGGTTATATTGTAAACTTGTACGTAACTCTTAGATTATTTAGTGTTTCTTTTTTCAGTGTTATCTCTAAAAATCTAATGATTTGCTGATTATACTTTCCTTTGTTACATAAAGAATGTCTATTGTTCTGAGTACAAACATTTGCAAAACTTCTTTTACATAAATTTATTTGTTATTTTAGGTAAAAGTATTTATGGAGACACCTTCGATGATGAAGAATTCACATTAAGTCATGATAGTGCTGGTATTATTTCCATGGCAAACCATGGCAAAAATACAAATGGTTCTCAATTCTTCCTTTTGTTACAAAAAGCAAGATGGTTGGATGGAAAACATCTTGTCTTCGGTAAATTGTTGAAAGGATACGTAAGTGGAAATTTTTTTGTACTTTATTAAATACTCGGCTTTGTCCACTTTTTAAAGGAAATCTTTTTTCTTGCAAGCTCATCTCTTCTCTCGATAATAGTCATAGAAAAGGCTGTAATAAAATAACTATATTAAAAAACACACACACATATATTAACTGTCAAGGCATAGCTTACCTTGCTCTTTTCAAATCTGTTTTTAGTATACAACCTTATCATCTAATAACAGTATGTACTAGCTGTGTGAAGGCGGCGAGCTGGTAGAATTGTTAGCATGCTGGGCAAAATGCTTAGCAGCATTTCCTCCGTCTCTACGTTCTGAGTTCAACTTACGCCGAGGTTGACTTTGTTTTTCATCCTTTCGGAGTCGATAAAATAAGTGCCAGTTGAGCACTGGGGTCGATGTAGTCAACTTACCCTCTCCTCCGAAATTGCTGGCCTTGTGTCAAAATTTGAGGCCAATATTTATTGGCGGCGTACTATGTCTATTAGAAAGGGCACATGCTCAAGTGGTTAGGGTGTTGTACTCACGAATGTGAAATTCTGGTTTCGATTCCCAGACTGGGTAAGGTGTTGTGTTCTTGAACAACATACTTAACCTCACATTGCTTTGCGATCACTTCTAACATCTGACGTGTGGCAATGTCGATATGATGGTGTGTGTGATCAAATACATAACATAAACATTTGACAACTATGTACAAATCATCTGTGAAGGTTGTTTAGTAAGAGACTGCGGAACCCTAATCTGTTGTCACGGCAGTAAAGTCCACGACTGTCGATTAAAACGAACGATTTAAACATTAAAATGAGGTGCACTGTGCATTCCTTTCTACTATAGCCACAAAGCCTGAAATTTTGTGGGAGGGGGCTAGTCGATTACATTGACCTAGTGTTCAACTGGTTCTGTTTTACCGACCCTGAAAGGATGACAAGCAAAGTCGACCCCTGTAGCATTTGAACTCAGATCGTAAAGTCGGAAGAAATGCCGCCAAGCATTTTTTCCAGAGCGGTAACGATTCTACCTGACCAAGCCTTAACCAGTAATTATATATTAATAGGCGGCGAGCTGGCAGAATCGTTAGCACGCCGGACGAAATGCGTAGCAGTATTTCGTCTGCCGCTACGTTCTGAGTTCAAATTCCGCCGAGGTCGACTTTGCCTTTCATCCTTTGGGAATCGATAAACTAAGTACCAGTTATGCACTGGGATCGATGTAATCGACTTAATCCGTTTGTCTGTCCTTGTTTGTCCCCCTCTGTGTTTAGCCCCTTGTGGGTAGTAAAGAAGTAAGTAATTATATATTAAAACTGCACTTCATTTTTGAATTTATATTTACTTTTGTTTAAAACTACTACCAATGCTACATGTTACAAAATTGTTTCGTCGATATTATTTACTTCAGAAGACCATTATTCCCATCACATTCATTATCAGAAAATTCTTGAAATATTTTCCTTATTCTATCTTTTTCATTTTTATATTTCTATTTCTAGGATTTTATGAGAAAGATTGCTGCAATCAAAACTGATGCCAGTAATTCACCTACTAAGAGAATCAAGATCGTCGATTGTGGTTCTGAGGAAGTAACAAAACCAGTTTGTCTCACTGAAAGTCAGAGAGAGGCAGCCACTGATATAGATATTGATATCATCGTATAAATTGTTATTATTGTTTTTCTTTAGCAAAAATCAAGCAAAATTTCGTATTTCTTCTCATTCTTTCCACCTTATCATTTCCTTCAACATATTTTGCCGCTGCACTTTCTCACTTCCAGTTTTATTCCTTCGATGATAATTTGGCAAAATGTTAACGAAGAGACAAGCCTTTTGCGAGAACAAACAAATAAGAACTGTCTCAACAAAACCATTAAAAATGCCACCCATATTTATATATGTAACATATATATGTAATATATATAGTATATCTTGTGTGTTCACGGTGGAACGTCGGCAGAAAACTAATTATATAAACTAGTGTTTATCATAATTTCTCATATATATATTATATGATCGAACGCCACGCATCCTTTTCTAAGTAAGTTTTATATATATATATATATATATATAGGTGGAGTTTTTGTTGAATATTGCGTAGCAGCGATGAACTCAGAACAAACCAAAATGTGACACCGCTTAATTCCGCAGTTTTATATGTTATTCATCAACAACGTTGCTTGTTCTATTTTATTTTCTCATTACACTCAAACAACTTTTGTAAACTTTTCTTTTTGATTTTGATTTTCTGTTTTGTATTTCTGATCTTAAATGTTATTTACTTCTTAATTAGAGAAAAATATTAATCTCCAAATTTGGTATTTTAATTTAATTAAGCGCCACTCACCATACCATGTGTATGAAAAAAGTAAAATAAACGTTTATAGATCAAGTAATCAAGAGTATTTTATAATTAATATAATTATTGCTTACTAACTACAATCATCGGTATTGTTATTATATCCTTCTTCTGGATCTTTATGTTCTGTGTTCAAATCTTCCCCCACCTCAGGTCAACTTCGCTTTTCATCCGATAAAATAAAGTGCTGAAGTATTGGGAGCGAGGAAATATACCGTAAATCCTCGAGTACAATCCGCATTTTTTCCCAAAATTTAATGGTCAGAATCCCTAGTGCGTACTATATACGAGGTTAAAAATGAAAATTATTTTCTAAGCAGTGTCCGAGTCTCTATTTGCTGTCAGACACAAATTTTGTGATGTCGGGCGCGAAAATACCTTAAGCTAAGCCTGAAAGCAATGAAGTCATAAAAGAATCATCCATAACTTGCAATAAGCAACATTTATTAAACGTTATTACTGCTATTTCTTTATTTTCTGCAAACAAAATGCACAAAAAAGCTACACATTTGCATTATGTTATATATACAATAGTAATAAAGGACGTTATCGTATACATTTTTACAAACCAAGGACGTTATATAGACCTCCTTGACTCAAGTTGGAGAAGGGGTGCGTATTATACACAAGGTTTAGGTTTTTCAGTGGTACAGCCTCCTAAAAATCCCCTGCATATTATACCCAAGAGCGGACTATACTCGAGGATTTACGGTACTTGTCCACCTCTCCTCGCATAGCTTAGGGGTTAGGGTATTGGACTCCTTGACCGGGTGACGCATTGTGTTCATGAGCAAAATACTTGCTCTCATGTGCTCCAGTCCACTCAACTGGCAATAATTGGTAGTCCTGCGACGGGCCGGCATCCCGTCCAGTGGGTAAATATATATTACACGACGGAAACCGGAAACCAGCTTTTATGAGTACATAGGGTTCGGGAAGGATTTTTTATCTGTTATCTTTTGATAATCGATCTAAGTACTACCATGTCCTAATTTGTGATCTGTGAAAGTATGAGAAATCATTATAACTGGAGCAGACGCGTAGACAGATTCTAAAGACAAAAAGTGAAAAAAAAAAGTAAAGTTCCTTTCCGAGTCCTAAGGGCCAGTTTCCCGGTTTCCATTCCCCACCTGGACGAAACACTAGTTCATTGCAGTATTGCTCATTTTTACCAGCTGAGTGGATTGGAGCAACAGGAGATGATGTGTTTTGCTCAAGAACACAACGCTCACCCGGTCCAGTAATCGAAACCAGAATCTTACGATCATGACTCTAATACTCTAACCACTAAGCCACAAGCCTCCACAAAGTAATGAAGAGCGAGCATTTAGAAAAGAGGCGCCGTGA
>NC_043002.1:83334808-83347308 GCF_006345805.1 Octopus sinensis | reverse complement strand
TTCCTTTTGGTCTTTGTTCCGGCTATCTGCTGCGAGTTCGAGACCCAGCGAGGTCAACCTCGCGTTTCATCTTTTCGCAATACAAGCGCAGGAGAGTGAGTGTATTTCCAAAATTGTTAGATCTTTGGGTGGGATACTGTACAATATCCGTTTCAGATCAGTGAATTCTAAGTTCAAATCCCGCCCTGTTATCGATGACACTTCTGCCAGGAATTGCGACCGACAGATAAAATCATCGAACCGAGGAAATTGGGAAGCATAGCTTCTTTTGGTGGATTGAGAAAATCGACTGCCACCTCCAGCTCAAATCCAGACATGTTAAATTTCTGAATATATATATATATATCCCATATATATATATATATATATAGTATATATATATATTATATATATATATATAAATATATATATAAATATATATATAAGTATGTACATATATATATATATATATATATATATATATATATATATATATATATATCACCTTGACCGACCAGTCCGTCGGGCGTCCATTTGCCACCGCTGGTCACAGCTTTCTCATAGTCTACAAACGCAACGCAAAGGGGCAGCTTGTACTCATTCGCTCGCTCAAGCAGGAACAGGACTAACCACTCTCGTTTCTCTCTCCTATGCTGAATCTCCCGACGTACTCTTCCCCTTGTCGTCCATGTCCAACCTTTGCGTTGAAGTCTCCCATCAAGACAGTGTAAGTGGACTTCACAGCCAACCCTTTGTCTAGCTGTCGATAGAATTCTTCCAACTCATCGTCGTCGCTGTTACTTGTGGGAGCATAGGTCTGGACAATCTTGAGGGTGGCCTTCTCTGAGAGGTTCACATTCAGTACACCAATCCGTGATGATATGAACCGGCAAGAAGCGACCGTCGAAGCCCATTCCTTACTTACGATGAATCCGATACCTCCGACCGATCCAGTACCTTCTGCTCTCCCTAATCTCACAGTGCATCCATCTTGCCATTGTATACTCGCTTCCTTCTTCCAGCGTGTCTCGCACAGCCCTAACACGTCGCACCTGATCTTCTTCCTCTCCTCCATTAGGTGGCTCAGTTCTTGCCACCCTGCCAAGGACCTGCAGTTGTAGGTGCATATGGCAAGGTTAGTCCTGTTCCATGACGGCCCTCGGGAACCTGTGATTTTTAGCAGCCTCTCGTCGCTCGGGTTGCATTCCGCCGTCATGGAGTGGCCCAATTGACGTGCAGGGTACTGAGGCCCTTTTCCTTTTCTCTTCGTTCTTCGTGCTGTTTTAGCGGGCAGGCCGACATTTTTGTTGGATGGCCGTTGACTGTTCAGGAGTTCATCCGCCCTTTGATGGGTCTTATTTTTCATCCCACAGGGTGTCCAACAACACCCTCCTCACCAAGCGAGCCTGGTGGGGTTGTCAGTTTAGTCGCCGACGACCCGACCATGCAACAGGTTGTACTGGATTACATGTTACCAGGAGCACTCTAGAGCGACCTGACAATATATATATATATATATATATATATATATATATAATATATATATATATATATATTCAAAAGAGTGTCTTGGAGAGAATACTGCTGTATAAATCTTGTTTATTATCAACATGTTATTAAGACGAAAGCTGGCAAAATCGTTAACACTCCTTCCCGGCATTTCGTTGTCTTTACGTTCTGATTTCAGATTTCGCCGGTGTCGACTTTGCCTTTTATCTTTTCGGGATCGATAAAATAAATACTAGTTGATCAATGGGGATCAATGTAATCGACTTATTCCTCCCCCGTAATTGCTGGCCTTGTGCCAACATTTTAAGCCAATATGAAAGTAGCAGTTAATAATACTATGAATCGGTTACAGTTTAGGTTGCAAGAAGTGTGAGGGTGACCTCGCTGAGTTTCGAACTCACAGCAGAGAGTCGGAACAAAGACCGAAAGGAATTCTTTACATTACTCTAATGACTCGACCAATTTGCCGTAGTATAATTTAAGATACCATTACAGAAATTCTACCCCCATACACACACACGACAGCTATGTTTCAACCGAATTCTATCGCCATATGACTACGTCCCAGTAACTTATTCAAACATTGAAAGAGTTTGATTGAAGTTCACGAAGATCCCAGCATTTCCTGATTGAACCCTTTTTTCCGAGGCGTGGAGAAGAGGGAAATCTCACATCGGATATAAAATGTCAAATTCCTTTTCTCATACAAAGTTAACCAGAATTATACACTTCGCTACGTCATTTTCATCGACGTAGATCACTGCTGTCGCCGCTACTGCTGCCGCCATTACTGCTGCCGCTGCCGCTATTGCTGCCACCGCTAGCGATGTCTCCGCCAGTTTCTATAGACAAATATTTTTCCTCATGATTCAATGAATCATCGTTTAAAAAGTTATATCATAAAATTATATTATAAACTGCGGCAAATGTACTTAAATATTATTATTAAGATAACAATCGTTTGTTTCATGTCTGTTTTTGTATTTTGAATTTATTTCGTTTATAAAAATTGAGGGTAAAATTACATGACTAGTTTATTATTTCTTCTTGATGTTTGGCAGACGGTGGAATAGCAGAACTGGTAGCGTGATGCTTTATTATTATTATTATTATTATTAATAATAATAATAATGGTTTTAGATTTTGGTACAAGGCCAGCAATTTCGGGGCAAGTCGATTACATAGATCCCGGTGTTCAATTGGTATTATTTTATCGATCACGAACGGGGAAAGGCAAATCGACCTCGGCAGAATTTGAACTCAGAACGTAATGAGGGGGAAATACAGATAAGCATTATGTCCGGTGTGCTATCCTTTCTACTAGAGGCACAATTTTGGGTGAGAGCTCTAGTCGATTCATCGACGTCATTACTCAGCTGGTATTTATTTTATCGACAATAATAATGATAGTTTCAAATTTTGCCACAAGGACAGCAATTTTGGGAGGGGGACTAGTCGATTACATCGACCCCAGTGTTCAACTGGTACTTATTTTAACGTTCCTGAAAGGATGAAAGGCAAAATCGACCTCGGCGGAATTTGAACTCAGAACGTAGCGACGGGCTAAGCATTTCGCCCGGCATGCTAACGATTTTACCAGCTCGCTACCTTATCGACAATAATAATAATGTTTATCATTATTATTATTATTATTATTATTATTGATTTTGGCACAAGGCCAGCAATTCCGAGAGAAAAGGAGAAGGCAGGTCAATTTATCGACCCCGAAACAATAATAAGCAAAGTCGACCTCGGTGGAATTTGAGCCCAGAACGTAACGAGTCGGAAAAGTGTTCTAACGGCTCAGCTAAATTCACGCCTTTTACTTTTATGATAATTGTTCCTAACTTAGGCACAAGAAAAGCGGTGTTTGAGGGCAGGGATTAGTCGGCCCCAATAATTAACTATCCCTTTACTTTATCGTCCCAGGAGGAGTGAAAGGTAAATCTACCCTTGGAATGAGCTTAGGATGTAAAAAGCTGGTACAAATATCACAAGGCATATTTGACTCTCTAACCATTCTGCCAGTTCACCGTCCTTTGCTCTCATTGTAAGAATTGTTTCTAACTTAGACCGGTGCAGGGGTTAGCTGATGCCATCGACTCCAGTACATGATCAGTATTTTACTTTATCGACTCCGAATGGCTTAAAAAGCAAAATTAACCTCCGTGGGATGCGAACCTGGAACATAAGGAACCACAGGAAACATTGCGGATTTTTTTTAATGCTTTCACAATTCTGTCATCATAAAAAATTAACAGGTTTTGGTAGAGGGCACAGCTGATGAAATCGAGTCTATCAGTTGAGTTTCATTCCGTGGGGGCTGTACTAGAAACAGTGATGTACTGAGATGAATTCTATCGATTTACACTTAAAGGTATGCGACTGAAATAATTATAGTTGTATACATTTACTTCCTAAGTTCAAATCCCGTTGAGGTCGATTTTGTCCTTCATATTCCTGGAGTCGATAAAATACGCAGCAGTTGAATACAGGGATCCAATTAATTGACTGTTTTCATTCTTCACGTTTGAAACCAAGGTTTGGTCGACAGTATTGGTAGAGTTAGTTGTTTTTTTGCTTGAAGTCGTAACTACTCTCTATATATATAAAGCTGAAGTTGTCTGTGTGTGTGTGGCAGGTTTGGTAGCCTTCAACTAACACTATCTCCTCCGAGACCCTGCGGCGCAAGTTGACCAAAATTGAGAGTATGATAGAAGAAGGCTTGCTCTTCATTCCGTGGAAGAAAAAAATTCAAATCGGACCATGTTAAGACTAAGAGCAAACATTATTTACATCAAAAAGGTGCTTTTTTCTATGAAAATCCCTATTTTTTACGATTTTTTGACCGCAGTGTCGCCATTTTTCGGTGTATTTCAACCAGAAAAATGTTCAGTTAAAGAGAATAACAAGCTACATAATGCTGAATTTTTACTTTTCAAAAATTCCAATTCTAAAGGGTCGAAAAGAAAGTAAACCCAAGCAACGCCGGGCTATACTGCTAGTATAGAACTAAAATAACTCATCAGTTAAATTAGCCATTTTCTAACTGAAATGAAAAATACAATGTTTCTGCTTAAATCGTTTTTTGGTGAATAATTTCGGTTAGTTCTTCTTGACCAAATCAACGTTGAGTGACAAGAAAGTCGTAGAATTCAAATATCTTGGTTGTGAAAATATTCTTTTCTACTCAAGGTACAAGGCCCGAAATTTTTGGGAAGGGTGCCAGTCGATTAGATCGACCCCAGTACGCAACTGGTACTTAATTTATCGGCCCCGAAAGGATGAAAGACAAAGTCGACCTCGGCGGAATTTCAACTCAGAACGTAAAGACAAACGAAATACCTATTTCTTTACTACACACAAGGGGCTAAACACAAACGGGACAAACAAGGACAGACAAACGGATTGACCACGGATTGACCACGGCGGAATTTCAACTCAGAACATAGCGGCAGACGAAATACCTATTTCTTTACTACACACAAGGGGCTAAACATAGAGTAGACAAACAAGGACAGACAAACGGATTAAGTCGATTACATCGACCCTAGTGCGTAACTGGTACTTATTTAATCGACCCCGAAAGGATGAAAGGCAAAGTCGACCTAGGCGGAATTTGAACTCACAACGTAAGAGCAGACGAAATACTATTTCTTTACTAACCACAAGGGGCTAAACACAGAGGGGACAAACAAGGACAGATATCGACCCCAGTGCGTAACTGGTACTTAATTTATCGACCCCGAAAGGATGAAAGGCAAAGTCGACCTCGGCGGAATTTGAACTCAGAACGTAACGGCAGACGAAATACCGCTAAGCATTTCACCCGGCGTGCTAACGTTTCTGCCAGCTCACCGCCTTAGTGTAATGGTCGTTTTGGACCAAAGGTCATTATAATCGCCCGATCCATTGACAGCCATCTTGTCTGAAGGAACGGAACTAAGCCAATAATCAATGTATATTGTATAGGCGCAGGTGTGGTTGTGTGACTGTGAGGTGAGAAGTTTGCTTTCCAACCACATGGCTTCAGGTTCAGTCCCACACTGTGACACCTTTGGGTGTCTTCAACTATAGCCTAAGGTCGACCAAAGCTTTTGTGAGTGGATTTGGTAGAGAGAAACTGAAAGAATCACGTTGTGTGTGTGTGTGTTGTGTGTGGTGTGTGTGTGTGTGTGTGTGTGTGTGTGTACGTATGTGTGTTTGTATACGTATGTGTGTGTTCTCGATCGTTACTAGACAACTCCTGATGTGTTTGCGTCCCCGTAACTTAGCTGCTCGGCAAAGAGACCGATAGAATAAGTAATAAACTTTAAAAAAAGATAAGGACCAGGGTCGATTCATTCAGCTGAAAATTCCTCAAGGCGGTGCTCCAGCATGGTCGCGGTCTAATGACTGAAATAAGTAAAAGATAAAAGATAAACGGTAATCTCCAAAACATATGATCAATAGGATCGGGGTCCGCTCCCATAAAAGAGGCGTTGCTATTGCTACGAATACAGGCATCGTAGACTGCGTCCAGAGAAGAGCCACTGGACTGATTGGTATTAAATCATTTACAAGGCGGCGAGCTGGCAGAAACGTTAGCACGCCGGGCGAAATGCGTAGCGGTATTTCGTCTGCCGTTACGTTCTGAGTTCAAATTCCGCCGAGGTCGACTTTGCCTTTCATCCTTTCGGGGTCGATAAATTAAGTACCAGTTACGCACTGGGGTCGATGTAATCGACTTAATACCTATGTCTGTCCTTGTTTGTCCCCTCTATGTTTAGCCCCTTGTGGGTAATAAAGAAATAGGTATTTCGTCTGCCGTTACGTTCTGAGTTCAAATTCCGCCGAGGTCGACTTTGCCTTTCATCCTTTCGGGGTCGATAAATTAAGTACCAGTTACGTACTGGGGTCGATATAATCAACTTAATCCGTTTGTCTGTCCTTGTTTGTCCCCTCTGTGTTTTGCCCCTTGTGGGCAATAAAGAAATAGGTATTAAATCATTTATACGCTCCGGCCTCTGGCTCACAGATGTGCTGTTTCTTTTCTCTTGTGTTTTTTTCTATTGGTACAATAATGGTACAATAATGGAGCATCGTTCAAACATCCACGATTCACTTGTCCCTCTACCCCTCATCACTCCTGTTGCGTCCAACCCCATCGGTTCCGCTCTAACCATTTTGCTGAATTGTTAAATGATTTCGGTCAAGATGGAAAAAGCGCATTCGTGAAAGAATTGAAAGCTCGCTGTGACCAATGATATAGTCTGCTCAATACGGTAAACAGTTATAAATGACAAAAACATTCAATTTGTTTTATAAGTGTATACTGAGATCAATTTTCCTTCACTATTCGATAGAAAGTACAAATCTAGTACTGAGTGTCGATGTAATCAACTTACCCATCCGCTCAAAATTTCGGTCCTTGTACCAAAACTTGGAAAGAGAATTAAGTTTTAAATCTAAGAGAAAACATCTGAAAATGAAAGTATTGAAAGAACTGGGGTTAAGTAGGAACAAACATAGTCTTAACTGTTTGACTTCCGATGTTATGACACCTTTTCATGTTATATCAATGTCTGGCAAAAGTAACTGTTGTAAGTTGTAGGTGTTTAGTTCCAGGTGAACTCTGATCAAGCAGAGTTCCAGTCGTAGCCATTGCTTATTTTCAGACAATATATCCAGAACTACATTACCCAACGTATTCTTCCTTTTGTCTAAATCGTAAACTGTGGCTTCATGAGAAATTTAATTTAGCTACTATTTCTAGCAAGTTCATTAACCGTACAGAGTCTCCTTGTTGTCCCGTATAGATAACGTGTAATGACTTCAACCAGGAAGAGAATCGATGTCGCTGACTCGATTAACCAGGAGTTTATATTTGTTCCAGGATATTCAACTCAAATTTACAAAGTAAACAAATGAATAAATAAATGAAGCAAAACTACAAAACATTTCACTTCAATACTTTATTATATTTTCACGAATATATATTAACAATAGTTTGACTCGGTTCCAAGTGACTTAAAGTTTCGTGGGCGCATAAATATACGTCCATCTAAAAATAAAATATTCAAACAGATGGATTTAAGATATTTAGAGGTGCCTTAGTATAGTCTCAGCCGAATATTTTAAACTGATAACAGAGAGAGAGGGGAGGGAGAGAGGGAGAGAGAGAGAGAGAGAGAGAGAGAGAGAGAGACGGAGAGAGAGAAGAGAGAGAGACGGAGAGAGACGGATACACAAAAAGAAATATTAAAATTTTATCTTCCGTATATACTAAGAGACACGTGTTTATTGCAAGCAACTGGTCTGAAATATTGCAAATTTAACACTATTGTTAATTCTCCTTTATCGGTTATCCCTACTGGCATATCAAGGTGACATTCAGCAGAAGGAGAAAGAGATGAGATCGTCTAACAACGTCACTTGTGGAAGTGGCTTACAGTCGAAACCATAAAGCACTTACTAAGATCTCTAATGCAAGAGACACGCACTTCTGACCTTGCAATAGAGAATGTATCGAGAGCATTGTGCTTTGCCTCGGCTGAATAGAGATTTCGAAACAGATTGCTTGTGCAAGTATAGTCTGCATTCCGGACACCGGTATTAGAGATCATCAGAAGAGAATATATGTTCGGATTTGGTAAAACCAAGTTTAACTAGAGGTGAATTGAACTAATATCATTTCAAATGTTGGCATAAGGACAGCAAGTTCGGGGGAGTGGGTAGGTCGATTACATCGGCCCCAGTAATCAGCTGGTATTTATTTCATCGATCTCGAAAGGATGAAGGACAAATCTGACCTCGGCAGAAAATTCCGCTAAGCATTTTGCCTGTCGTGCTAAAAGTTGGACTGTTATTACGCTCTGCCTAAGGCAGTGAGCTGGCCGAATCGTTAGCACGCTGGGCAAAATGCTTACCGGCATTTAGTCCATACCTATATTCACCTTCTGAGCTCAAAATTCCCCGACGTCGACATTACATTTCATCCTTTTGGAGTCGATAGAAAAAGTACAAGTTGAGCACTGGGGTCGATGTAATTAAATTTCCACTTTCCCTGAAATTGCTGGCCTTGTGCCAAAATTTGAAATCAGTATTACGCTCTGTCCTAAGTCCGAGACAATTGCTTGTTTCTCTGATACTTGCTCAGTCAAGATAAGTCAACGAAGTATCACCAGAGAGCTTTCTATAATTAAAAAGTTAGAAAATACTGTGGATGCTTAATCTATTGACGTATAAGACGTTTGAAATGACCTTTAACTAAATTGTCACTTATCACTCTATATATAAATGGCAGTTTGTCTGTCTGTGTGTCTGTGTGTCTGTCAGGTTGTACCCTCGCCCTGACCACGGCTTTCAACCGATTCTGATGAATCTTGACACACATATAGCTCAATGTCATAATTCAAAACTAACGCAGCGAAAAGTTTGAAAAGTTCCCCCAGTTCTGAAAAAAATCGATAAATTCGACATGGGGTCGAGAATCTAAGCTTTTTATTTGCAACAGATTTTCTGTTGTAGTTTCTGCAACTTGCAATCGATTTTCACCAAACTCATGGTGAAGCTTAATGTTACCCTAAGAAACTTAATTCTGACGTTAGTTTTCCATGCAATACCTTACCATCACAAAAAAAATCGATAAAATCATGCCACTTTGGGAAATCGCGTTCAAATTCAAGATGACATATTTTCGACAATATCTTTCACAATTTGGCAGGAAATTTTTTAAAATTCACAGCGAGCATCATGTCTGCTCCAGGGGCTCTTACATACCCGGACAATGCCGGGCTATGCTGCTAGTATGTAATATCGATGTCGGGATATGAAGAATCTTACACTAAAATTTGAATGCAAAATTGAAATCCATCCATCCATCCATCCATCCATCCATCCATCCATTTCTACCCAATATTCCTGGGAAGGTCGTGGATATACAGTCCTGAGTCATCTTCACCATGAATGAAAAATAAGTCAAATCAATGTAATCTATGAATCTTTCCGTATGTATGTGTGTGCATGCGCGCGCGCGCGTTTTCTAATGCTTGGAACGCACGCACACCAATATATACATACATACAAACATGCATACATACATTCATATATGTGGTGTGTATATGTATATTTATATATGTATGTATGTGTGTGTATATATATATATATATGTATGTGTATACATGTATATATCTATATATCTGTATATATATATATATGTGTGTGTGTGTGTTTGTGCGAGCGTGTATATATATGTATATATATATATATATAGGAATAATATATTTCTAAATATCTCAGAAAGATTTATGCAGTAGTGGTACGATAAAGTAGTTGTATACTGTCAACTTAATGTGGCAGTCCCATGAAGAGAATCATACTACTGCTATTTAACCCTAGGAAGCAGCAACGCCTCCTGTCAGCCTTGACACATTTCCTGTGTCCTTAGGTTTGCGAGCACCCCCCCACACACACACACACACATGTATGTATGTATCGTTTTTTTTATAGATTTCGCCAACGTTGTAATTGGTGCAGGTATCAAACCATAAAGTTGAAATCTTTACATATAAGGTTATCATTTATTTACAAATTACATCATGTCAATAAATGTAATCATATTATTGATAATTACTCTCGAGATTGACAAATAAACAAAACACTAGAATATATATATATGTATATATATATATATATATATATATATATATATATATATATATATATAGTAGAAATATGTTACAAAAAGAAAATATAAAATACACGCGGAAATGTAAGGGTAAAAAATGAAAAATCAACGAAAATGCACATTGCAAATAAAAAGAGGCTATTTACGACACGTAACGACAAATATATACATTTAGATTGACTGAGGTAGTAATAAGAGTCATAAAAGTCATTATTATGAGATGATTATAAGATGTCTTATTAGACCTGACACGTGTATTAGCCGGTGTTTTTCAAGCGATGAATAGTTTGCGTAAATCATGGTTCGCTTTGTTCTCTTACTTTATTATCATCTTATAATCATCTCATAATAATGACTTTTATTACTCTTATTACTACCTTTTTTTATTTGCAATGTGCATTTTCGTTGATTTTTCATATATATATATATATGATTAATATATATATATATATATATATATATATATATATATATATATATATATATATATAATAGAAAATTACTATTTGTAAATCTCTCAACGTGAGGAATATATATATATATATATATGATTAATATATATATTATATATATATATATATATATATATAATATATATATATATTATATATATATATATATAATAGAAAATTACTATTTGTAAATCTCTCAACGTGAGGAATTCAGTAACAGTACTCTAGAGAAAAGATTATTTGCCAGCATAACGTAGCAGCCCTGGTTAGGGCGAATGCTACAGCTGGCTATACGATACTATCTGTCTCCTTATATTTTCGAACATGGGATGTTAAACTCCCTTGTTCAAAACAGGAATGCCAAACTCCTTTGTTCGAAAATATAAGGACACAGATAGTGTGTCGTATAGCCAGCTGGAGACGATATTTCCTGGGGCTAATAGCAGTAGCATTTGTCCTAACCAGGACTGCCACGTTATGCTGGCAAATAATCTTTACTATACATATATATAAATAAATAATATATATAAATAATATATATATATATATATATATATATATATATATATATATATATATATATATATTATATATATACATATGTATATAAATATATATATGTGTGTGTGTGTGTGTGGTGTGTGTGTGTGTGTGTGTATATGCATGTATGTTTGTATATATAAAACGGCTAAAGAGATAGAAACGCTGCTTCTGGGAATCCGACTGGAGGCAGCACTGGGCAGATATGGTATTTTCACACTTTTTACTATAAGAGAGAATTTTTCTGTTCACGGTAACTGCAGCGAATTTGTCTTTAGAAGTTGAAATATGTCGCAAACTTATTTAACAAACCTAATGTTCGTTTATGCTTAAACACTACTTGGTGCTGATACAGCAGAATATGTGTGTGTGTGTGTGTGTGTGTGTGTGTGTGTGTGTATACTCACACAACTATATATACATACATACATACATACATACATACGTTCATACATACATATAGACATAATGCATACATGAGAATACATACATAAAACATACAAATCTGCACATACATACATACATACATACATACATAAATACATACATACATACATACATACATACATACATACATACATACATACATACATACATACATACATACATACATACATACATACATACATACATACATACATACATACATACATACGTACACACTCACTCGTACACACATCAAAGAAAATATGAAATATATCTATGTTACTGTTTTAAAAATTCAATCTTTATTCAAGAAATAATTACCACCTACGCACACACAGTCACTCACAATCTCTCTCTCTCACGCAGACACACAAACACACACACACACATACTATCACTCTTCCTCCCACACACGCACACAATCGCACACAGAGAGTCAATCACATGCTATGTATATGCACATACAGGCGTACATATGCACACGCATGTGTGTATTCATACTGTGATGTATTAAAGAAATCGACAATGAATTCACTGTATAATTGGTTTCAAATTTTGGCACAAGTCCAGCAATTTCATGATCAACTGGTCCTTATTTTATCGACTCAGATAAGATGAACGGCAAAGTCGACCTTGGCAAAATTTGAGCTCAAAACGCAAAGGCCGACGAAATGCCGCCATCCATCTTGTCCGGTGCGGTAACGCTTCTACTAGCACACCGCCCTACATTGGTATATAATCACAAGCACATTTCTACACACGTACACACATACAGCACGATAACAAATACGCATGCCCGCACATTTTTTTTATAGCTTGCAGACATACAATTAGGTTTTTATCTAAAACAGAATATATTTCCCGCCCAACAGTAACTTCTATGTCTCTCTAATTACATATTGTCTATAACAGTTACTTTTTGATTT
>NC_043002.1:83324808-83327308 GCF_006345805.1 Octopus sinensis | reverse complement strand
TGCTGTAGACAAACGAGAACTTGTATTCACACACACAAACATTCACGCACGCGCAAATATAAAATATGTAACTGTAGTTTACCTCCTGTGCCATCTCCTTTTGTAATGTCTCCCATCTGAATGACGAAATCAGGGACGATTCGATGGACGTTAGTGCCTTTATAATGTAATTTTTCCTGTGAATATATTGCAAAGAAAATGGTATAAAAGCAACTGCAAAAATGACAATTTGACGTGTTATATTAAGGTAAAAACTTAACATTAGGGGAAACCGATGAGGGTCTGTTTTGTCAACAAATACTTTAACAGGTACAGATGGCCTCCAAAAAAAGAACGTCCTTACCGCCATTCGTTCTACCCTTAGATATGTAATGGCTGCCAGGCATGGCTGCGTAGTTAAGAAGCTCGCTTTGCAGGCATGTGGTTCCAGGTTCAATTCGTTCTACCCTTAGTTCTAAACTTTGCCAGCTTGAAAATATTGACGGAGAGACTGAATATAATCGACGCCCACCCAGCACTGTTCCAGTTAAGGAACTGCTTCGCCATGCCAAAGCTATTGTATACCTTCTGCAGTGCCCCTTGCACAGCCACGTATCTCCCATCTAAGAGGAAGCATGGCAATCTAAATATATGTGTAATTAAAGCGAAGATAAAAATTTCATACTTCAGACTTAGATCTTTATCGAGGAAAACAAAATAGAGTTCTGTGCAATAAACTCCATAAATTTCAAGCTTTCACAATTTTGCTTGAAGATAATCTCATGAGATGATATTTAAGTGGAGTATTATCTTTCACTTGTATCAGTCACTGGACTGCGGCCATGCTGAGGCACCGCATCATTTAATTGTAGTATTTATTTTATCGGATTCTTTACTCGAACCGTTACGTTACGAAGATGTAAACAAAGCAGCACCGGTTATCAAGCGGTAGGGGAAGAGAAATATAAACACAAAGTCACCACACATGCACGCATATACATACACACGTATACATACACACGCATATCCAACGGGCTTCCTAACAGTTTCCGCCTACGAAATTCATTCACAAGGCGTTAGCCGACGGAGGTTATAGAAGAAGACACTTACTCGAGGTAACGCAGCGTGGAATTGAACCTGGAACCACATGGTTGCAAAGCGAGCTTCTTAACTACGCAGCCATGCCTGGCAGCCATTACATATCTATTATATAAAATCCGTTCTGTGTGTGTGTGTGTGTGTGGTGTGTGTGTGTGTTGTGTGTGTGTGTGTGTGTGTGTGTGTGTGTGTGTGTGTGTGTGTGTCTTCTAAGATCTCGGGCATCCTCCATCCGATTGCGCTCAAATTTGATATGTAGATACCGACGGTATCAAGGCGTGTATAAGTCTTGAAAAAATTACAAAAATCGATTCCAGGTGAGAATGCAATCGATAAAGCCGTTTTTCTTCTTTTGCTGGTGTCTCAAATTTAGGTTAAGTCAGTGTTTCTCAAAGGGGAGGCCTATGGGACGGTCGGACAAGTTGTTTTGAGAAAATTTGGTTTAAATGTTTGACAACTCAGCACCGTCCATTGGATGTGGGGGGGGGGGCCTTTTGCTCGTATATTTATATATATAACAAAAGGGATTCATAGAATCAACCAGAATCCAAAGTAAGCTACCAGCCTGGCGCATGGCTATCGAGAAAGATTATGGTTACGGCTAGCATGTAACCTTACCAGCTTTCTGAAAATCCAGGAATCGCAGTGGTAGAGGGTATGTATAAAAATAGGAGCAAAATGGGGGAGTATATCTTAATTCTGCTAGTTGACAGCTTTTACGCAATCTTTTGATTACATAAGCGCCACATCAACCGTCACGCATCTATAAAAGAATATATACCTCTCTTTTACTCTTTTACTTGTTTCAGTCATTTGACTGCGGCCATGCTGGAGCACCACCTTTAGTCGAGCAAATCGACCCCGGGACTTATTCTTTTGTAAGCCCAGTACTTATTCTATCAGTCTCTTTTGCCGAACCGCTAAGTGACGGGGACGTAAACACACCAGCATCGGTTGTCAAGCAATGCTAGGGGGACAAACACAGACACACAAACACACACATGCATATATATATATATATATATATATATATATATATATACATATATACGACAGGCTTCTTTCAGTTTCCGTCTACCAAATCCATTCACAAGGCATTGGTCGGCCCGGGGCTATAGCAGAAGACACTTGCCCAAGATGCCACGCAGTGAGACTGAACCCGGAACCATGTGGTTGGTTAGCAAGCTACTTACCACACAGCCACTCCTGCGCCTATATATCAATATACATACGTACTTACATGTGTGTGTGTGTGTGCCCGCGCGCGCGAGCGAGTCTGTGTTTGTGTTTGCATTTGTTCCCCACCACCACTCGACAACTGGTGTTGGTGTGTTTACGTCCCCGTAACTTAGCGGTTCGGCAAAAGAGGTCGATAGAATAAGTATCAAGCTTAACAAAAAGTAACTACTGGGATCGATTCATT
>NC_043002.1:83127308-83319808 GCF_006345805.1 Octopus sinensis | reverse complement strand
TAAACTTTATTGAATATAATTATATTTCAACTGAAAACAAATATTATTAAATATAAATCGTTTCACCTGAAAACAAACTTTATTAGATATAATTATTTTACCTTAAAACAAACGTTATTAAATATAATTCTTTCAACTGAAAACAAACATTTAAATAAGCTATTCCACCAAAAAGTATTATTGATTATATTCATTTCTTCATTGCCCACAGGGAGCTAAACATAGAGGGAATAAACAAGGACAGACAAATGGATTTTAGTCGATTATACCGATCCTAGTGCGTAACTGGTATTTATTTAATTGACCCCGAAAGGATGAAAGGCAAAGTCGACCTCAGCGGAATTTGAACTCAGAATGTAACGGCAGTCGAAATACCTATTTCTTTACTACCCACAAGGGACTAAACATAGAGAGGACAAACAAGGACAGACAAATGGATTAAGTCGATTACATCGACCCCAGTGCGTAACTGGTACTTATTTAATCGACCCCGAAAGGATGAAAGGCAAAGTCGACCTCGGCGGAATTTGAACACAGAACGTAACGGCAGACGAAATACGGCTAAGCATTTCGCCCGGCGAGCTAACGATTCTGCCAGCTAAGTATTTAGAAAGTTCGTGAGAACGTGAAATAATTCTTTTTTCTATTCATTTTTTTTTTTGTTAACTGTGATACTCGAATCAGATAAAACTACACATAATAGCGTGTAAATACCCTTTTGGATAATAAGAAAAATGGTCGAAGGCTTCTCGAGGGACTTCGACTTTTTCTACCCCAAAAGTTTTTTTAAGCTAATATTTATTTACACGCTATTATTTGTAGCTTTATCTGATTCAAACCCCACCCCAATTTATAATCAGATACATTTATTTCAATAGGAAACAAACATTGTCAAATACAATTATTTCACGGTCGAATATTATTATTCCAATTAAAAACACAAGTTTTTAGGTACAGTGACTGTAACTGAAAACAGACAATATTAAATTTAGTTAATTGAACTAAAGACAAAGATCCAAACATTATTAAATATATTCTTTCCTTCTATTTTAATTAATCCTGTCGTAGCTACCAGGGTCTACACAACAAGAAATTAGCTGTTGCTCCTTTAGTACAAAATAATTCGCCAATTAGTGCTCCACAACCCTTTCCACTTGCGGCACACTTATATTCTTTTCAAAATTCAGAGGCACACCGGAACTAAAAATATAACTAAAGGTATAAGAGAAAAAATTACATTCAGGGTACACTGCGGCACACTTAGCATCGTTTTGTGGCACATCAGTGTGTCGCGGCATGCCGGTTGCAGAGCACTAGTCTATTACAGGTATTTTTTTTTCATTTTTTTCTGTAGGCGCAGGAGTGGCTGTATGGTAAGTAGCTTGATTACCAACCACATGGGTAAGTGTCTTCTACTATATCCACAGACCGACCAAAGCCTTGTGAGTGGATTTGGTAGACGGAAATTGAAAGAAGCCCGTCATATATATGTATATATATATATATATATATATATATGTGTGTGTGTGTGTGTGTGTGTGTGTGTGTGTGTGTGTGTGGTTTTATGTTTGTGTGTCTGTGTTTGTCCCCCCAACATCGCTTGACAACCGATGGTGGTGTGTTTACGTTCCCCTAACTTAGCGGTTCGGCAAAAGAAACCGATAGAATAAGTACTAGATTAACAAAGAATAAGTCCTGGGGTCGATTTGCTCGATTAAAGGCGGTGCTCCAGCATGGCCGCAGTCAAAATGTCTTAAACAGGTAAAAGAGATAAAAGAGACTACTTAGATATATTCTCGGTGAGAGAGAAAAGAAAACTTATCCAAAGATACGGCAGAACACCTGTTGGACCAATGAGGATGCTTGTATGTAATCAAACACACACGCACGCATACACGCTTACACCTTCACATACATACATACATACATACATACATACATACATACATACATACATACATACATACATGTATACACGCATGCCTAGTTTACCTTTGTTGCTTTTGAACCGTCATTTATTCTGACTCACTTTCAGTTTTCTGACTCCTGGCCTTTGCAGCAAGACTTGACACAGAACAACGCATGTTTCTGTCACTCGTGTATGTATTCTTTACTTCAACTATATTCTTCCGGTCTAATTATATAACTTTCGAAGAGCTTTTGCTCAAAATGTCAAAGGCATGATTGAGCGTCCAATTATTACACCTTACCTGCACATTGTCTTCGTTACTATTGGTGTTGCTAATTTTGAAAACACAGACATAAATACACACTCACACACTCACACACACACTCACACATACACACACACACACACACATCTAAATATATACGTGTGTACGTGTGAGAGTGTGTTTGCAAATGACGTGAACAAATATTTCTTCCATTTTATTTGGAGACGATCAATAGTTTCTTCCAATCTTTGATAATTTTATCCTACATCTTTAGCCTTTTCACCAAGAGTAGTTTTTTTTTTAAGTCTACCTGGGACGTTTTTCTATTTGAAACTGCTACATAGTCTCGGCCCGTCTCCAATAATTCTCTAGCTAATGATTCTCAAGTGCTTGAAAATAACTTTTAAAGGCCTTTAAATAACCAGTAGTAGCTTTAAATTTTCTGGTAGGAATTTGGAGCTGCCTTTGGGCATGGTCACTTAGAATTAAAAAAATTATACAAAATTGAAGCAAAGCGCAAGAAATAAAAAGTTAAAATTTGATCTAGCATTTGCCTTCTATGCCTGGTTGCACCATCAAACCTTATGGAATTATATCTAGTTTCAGATTCAAATTTGGCAACTACTAATATAGTGACGTTCAGCTTTTGTCTACGGAACGCTGAACAGAAAGCAATTGTGTAAAGTGACTGGATGTATTTGCTTTTAGGAGTGCTTTATGAATGTTGTATAACAATTTGATAATTCTTTTATCACGACCTCACCCAAGTTAACTGAACTTAAATCGCTCAATAACATATCAATCAAAAACGTTGGCGACTTCAAATATCTTAGATCACACGTAGTAGACTCCGAAAAGGACTTTCGCATCCGCAAAGCTCTTGCTTGGGATGCATGTAACAGACTTGATAAGGTCTGGCACTCAAACCTTCCACCCACGTTAAAAGTTAAAATATTTAGAACACTGACTGAGACGGTCATTCTCTATGGATCAAAGACCTGGACCTTATCGGCTCTCTTAGAAAAACAACTCCATGGAACATATACCAACCTGCTCAGAAAGATACAGACCATCAGTTGGAGATCACACCAAACACAGTAACATCTGCGGAAATCTGATACCAATATCCCTCAAGCTAAAGCAGAAACGGCTGGCCATTGTCATCGAGCAGAGAAAGAGGTTATCTCATCCCTGCGCCTATGGCATCCATCTGGAGTGTTTTCTCCAGGAAACTGACATTTCCAGATACTATATCTCGGGACTCAGGGCTGGAAATTAGAGATCTGAACACAGCAATGCAGGACTGTGCAGTGTGAAAAGGAATTGTCAATGGAGTTCCGACCAACCATTGATTGGTCGAAGGATGATGATAACAATTTGTGGTGAATTGTAGAAACAATCAGCTGAGTACATCTATTTTACACTAACGGAGAGAAGTATATTCTCTCGAGGTTCTTTTCCCCAATATTGAGTTGCACTTTTATGACAGTTGCGCTTTGTCAAAAACTTTAACAAACCCTCAGAATACCCCGAGCTGCGTTTCTTCTTTTGTTCACAGGCTTTCATGTGACCACTCAATAAAAGGCTTTGTTGCTAAATTTTCATGCAATGGAAAATTCTGTATTTTTTGTATTTTGAGCTCCACGCTCTATATCGATGATTCCTCCATTTTCTAAAAGATATATTTGGCGCTGTAGGAGCACTATTTCCACTTGGCGGAACTGTTATCCATCTATATGTGATTTGGTTAGTGTAGCCAACCGCTTTACCTCACGCATAGATACACACTGCCGCCTATTACAAAATCTTGGGAAAAGTTTAACCAGTCCCAGCCGAGCCTCCAAGAAAATCGGACGTAATTTGTCATGTCGCTGTCGGAGCTCATCTCTACCTCGTGGACAATATCGAAGGAAGAAACACTCTAGAACTAAATAACTATTTATGGACTGCGCGAACATTTATCCTGTTCACATTTTACAGTGTTACATGTTATTTATGCTGCATACACCTTCTTCTGGATTTGTGACCCTATAACGAGTAGCTCAAACTATTCTTTTGTTCACTTAGGACACTATTATACCATACCTCTGAATGTTATACCTTGTAAGCTATCAAGCAAACCTTGATTTAATGCTATCGTCATTTACTCTTATAATAAATTATTATGTTCTATTAACGTTGTCGATTATTGCATTACAAGGTATTATACTACTGCTGCTATAAAAAGTCAGGTATTATTTTAGTGTCTATTCACTAAAAATTGGTGACCCCGAGCTAAAAGAATTGCAGTCTTCGCTCGCATCTCCACTAAATGTTGGTGATTCAAATGAACCATCTTGAATAATTCATCTTCTTCATCTCGAACTTGCACAAGAGAGAGTATGCATCCTTCTTCCAAGAAAATACACTGTGTTCTTTCAAATAATCTCCTTTTGAAATATTTTTCTCCCAAAATGTCAACTATCAACGTTTTATGCCAGTGAATACAGCTTGAAGCTTAGTCCAACTTGGCGCCTGTCTTCATCTGCCTCGTTGGTTTTTCCCGTGAATTTACCGCTCTGAGCATGCGCAGTAGATGCGCACGCCAAATGCCGCGGATTCTCTCTATTAAATGCGCCTGTCTTGGATTTGCCATGTGCCGTGACCTCGTAATTTTTACAACACTTCGATGAAAGATTTATTCTTCTTTTCTCATCAGTTCGGCGTATATTCATCTCCAGGGGAACGAAACCTTTCATTTTTCAAGTAGGAAGACATTATTTCTTCCTAACCTTCTTCGGCAGATCCAATGTTCCTAGCTGCTATGGCTGATGTTCTTCTTATCCAAGTTTTGCACTGTCCTTCCATCATGGGTAGCAACTCATTGCCGAATTTTACCGGCGATGTTCGCGTATGATTTGCCCAGATGGAGTCACATTTTGCGGCTAATACCATATCCTCGGAGGCACAACAGCTCCACATATTACTCAGTGCTATACCAGCTTCTTTAACGTCGACAGTTAAGGATCTCATTGCCGACCCGCCAGCAGATGCCACTTATTACAGTGTTAAAACAGAGATCTTACGACGAAATTCTTTATCGGCAGAGTAGAAATTTCGCACATTAGTGAACGATGAACAGCTTGGTGATCGTACACATTCACAGCTATAACAACGAATGAAGGAACTAGCTGAAAATGCGCCTGCAGATAGTGTAATGATCAAACAACTCTTTTTCTCCAGGATACCACCTAATGTTCAAGCTATTTTGGCGCCTATGACTGAAACCAGTTTGACTGATCAACTAGCTTCTTCTGCAGACAAAATCATGGATTATACTGGCAACCCTGCAACGTCTACTTCGTTGGGACCACCTGCAAGCTCTTCTTCTTCCTTTCGGTAAGTTGCTTCGTTGTCGTCGGATAAGGAGCCCACTTCAGCAGTTACGCTGAAAGCAGTATTGGATCTTACTAGAGAACTGTAACTCTTACGTGTCTCGCGCACTCAGTCTCCTCGACGTCGGTCACGAAATCATTCTTTTTCGTCACATCCTCGTTCTCCTTCATTTTAATCGTCGTTTTGTAGTATCACAGACGTTTCGGTACCTCCGCACGCCAGTGTAAACAGCCTTGTTCTTTTTCTAAGTCGGGAAACTCTTCGCTGGGGAACTGAGTACGTCACTTCCCCCGCCAACGCACACTCATAACCGCGCATTCTTTGTTACGGATTCGTCTTCACATGTAGACTGTCTGATTGATACTGGGGTAGCTTGTAGTATTTGGCCCTTGAAGCTTCTTAAGGACAAACCCTCCGCTTTCACCAATTTCTCTGCAAGCTGTCAATTATTCTGATATTCCTACTTATGGCCTAATCTCTCGCTCTTTGGACCTGGATATGCGTAGAGATCTTACCTGGGTTTTCATCGTTGGGGATCTGCCATATCCTGTCCTGTGCGCTGATTTCTTACACCACTACAATCTTCTTGTGGATATGCGTGCACGTCGTTTATTGCGCGCGAATACAGATCTTTCCGTTTTTGGTCGTAAACCGTCGATCCTGGCAATCAGTCCAGATTTCTTTATCGCTGCTTCTGATGACCCATAGCAATCGCCTCTACATTCCTTTCTGGAATTAACCAATTTGAACTTTGTAGTGAATACTCCAGCTCACTCTATCAAACATTTTATTGAAACCAAAGGTGCTCCTGTCTTTTCTCGCCCTCGTCGTCTCCCCCAGGAGAAATTGAAAGCGGTCAAGGCAGAGTGTAATCATATGTTGCAATTAGGGATCATTCACCCTTCTTCCAGTTCATGGGCTTCTCCATTACATATGGTATCGAAATGCTCCGGAGATAGGTGTCCGACTGGAAACTTTTGGCGTTTAAATTCGATCACTGTCGATATTCGATCCCTCACTTTCAAGATTTAGCTTCTTCTCTCCACGGATGTACCATCTTTCCGAAATTGTACCTGCTCAAAGCTTACCATCCAATGCCAGTGAATCTTGTTGATATACCAAAGACTGCCATGATAATCCCTTTTGGAGCATTTGAATTTTGGGTTAGGTAATGCTGCAAGTACTTTCCAGCGTTTCATTGACGAGGTCGTTCGCGATTTTGATTTCGTATACTCTTATATCGACAACATTCTAGTTGCGAGTGCTTCGTCAGAAGAACATATCACTAACCTCCGCCTACTTTTTGAACGATTTAGGCAGTACCAAGTTTGCATTAACCCAGCGAAGTGCGCTTTTGGTGCGTCTTCACTTGTCTTTATGGGCCACATCATCGGCACTAGACAAAGTGAAAGCTCTTCAGGATATTCCTCCACCTACTTCTTTGCGACAGCTTCGACAGTTCCTTGGTCTTAATTATTATCGCCGTTTTATTCCACATTGTGCGGGCCTCCTGTTTCTTCTTTGCTATTTCGCATGTTTCTATTTAGACCGGTGCCCTCATCTTGGTTGTTATGGTGATTTATAGATATTTTAGCCATTCTGTCCTCCACTTTTACTCTGATATCTACCACATTCAGTAATGTTCTTGGCATTTCAAACCAAATGAATCAAGAGGCACCTGAAGAAGGCCCATAAGGAAATTAGTTTGGAATTATATCAATATAGAATAATGATAATAATAATTCTTTATCTCAGAAATTCAAATAAAAGTTGACAGTCAACTGTATCGTTGTCATCATCATCATCCTAATTTAATGTCTTCTAGTAGGTCAGGTTGTATGTCTTATATTTTGTTGTGGGTGCATTTTGATTGTAGATATATATTATAGAGAATGCTAGCATGGAAAGCGGACGTTAAACGATGATGATGAATATTATTAAGTTGATGTGAAACCATTGACCAAAGAGTACATAGTTCCAAACTATTCCTAGAACCTACATTATGGGAAAGACTGTTTACTCAGAAGAGGGAAAGTAAAGTCTTTCACAACTAATATATAAATACTTAAGCCAACTAAAGATCTTCGCTCAACCTGTTGGAAATATGAGCCAATCAGGTTTCATATTACAGTTTATAAACAGAACACTGTATAACGTGGTTGCATTATTACAAACATATCTGTATCTGAAGTAAAGCATTTGGTCATAAAATGAGCACAATCAAGCTGGACATGAGGCTAAAACAAAAATAAAATTCAATGCAATGTGTGATTTTGTTTTGGAGATCAAATAAATGCTACATTATATAACATCTGGTAGGCGGCGAGCTGGCAGTATTTCGTCTGTCGTTACGTTCTGAGTTCAAATTCCGCCGAGGTCGACTTTGCCTTTCATCCTCTCGGGGTCGATAAATAAAAATACCAGTTTTGCACTGGGTCGATGTAATCGACTTAATCCCTCTGTCTGTCCTTGTTTGTCCCCTCTATGTTTAGCCCCTTGTGGGTAGTAAAGAAATATATATAACATCTGGTGAAAACTGAAGTAAACATTAATGGGAGACAACCATTTTTACCATGGCTCATGAATGAATAGCAACTACGTAGAGATTTCCTTGTTAGTTCAGAATGGTTTTGTATTTTTAGCAAAGAGGCTTTTGTTAACTTAAGCACTATGTCCTCTGTTTCGATACTGAAACTAAGTCAATTGAACCAGTGTATAATAAATAGATTATATATTATATACTATATAATAAATCATATATAATAAATAATAATAATAAATAATAATAATTATATATAATAATAATAATTATATATAGTAATAATAATAATTATTATTATATATACTATATAATAAATAATATATAATACATAATAATAATAATTAATATATAGTAATAAATAATATATGATAAATAGATTATATATTATATACTATATAATAAATCATATATAATAAATAATAATAATTATATATAATAATAATAATAATAATTATATATACTATATAATAAATAATATATAGTAACCCATGCTAGCATGGAAAACGGACGCTAAATGATGATGATGATATAGTAATAAATAATATATGATAAATAGATTATATTAATTCCTATTCATATTGTTGAAATCTCAAATTTAATTGAATAGTAACAAATATTTACAAGTGTTCAAGTGTATGTGAACTGGACTGTAATAAATATTTTTGAAAACTGCTTGATTTGGTTTATTTGGAAGATACCTTTACATGTATACATAGATAATGCACTAATGTAAGTATATACTTACACATTCATTACATACGTAAAACTCAACCATGCGTATGAATACATACACGCATATATTAATTTACATGTACAATTTTTTGTGTGTGTATATGTGTGTGGCTGTGTGGTAAGTAGCTTGCTCACCAACCACATGGTTCCGGGTTCAGTCCCACTGCGTGGCATCTTGGGCAAGTGTCTTCTGCTATAGCCCCGGGCCGACCAATGCCTTGTGAGTGGATTTGGTAGACGGAAACTGAAAGAAGCCTGTCGTATATATGTATATATATATATATATATATATATATATATGTGTGTGTTGTGTGTGTGTGTGGTGTGTGTGTGTGTGTGTCTGTCCCCCTAGCATTGCTTGACAACCGATGCTGGTGTGTTTACATCCCTGTCCCCGTCACTTGGCAGTTCGGCAAAAGAGACCAATAGAATAAGTACTGGGCTAACAAAGAATAAGTCCCGGGGTCGATTTGGTCGACTAAAGGCGGTGCTCCAGCATGGCCGCAGTCAAATGACTGAAACAAGTAAAAGAGTAAAGAGTATACATGTGTGTGTGTATAAGAAACAGACAGGCAGGCAGGAATGGATAGAGAATGAAAGAATGTGGATGTTATAATTTTATCCAGTTATCCACCTAGTAATACATACATTTGAGTATATTGATACATACATTCACATGGACAAAATATTTGTATGAGAGAGAGAGAGAGAGAGAGAGAGAGAGAAAGTGAGTTAGAGAACGAGTGATGAAAATGCAATTCCACAGGCAGCCAACATATCTTTATAATTATTATTAACCATCTTACAAACAATAACTCTGAGCACCTTTTCAAACTTCACCTGTCTAACACCCGTGGACATGTTTACAAAGTCAGAAAACAGCACAGCTCCCATGACTTTTGGAAACACTTTTTCATGCTAAGAGTTGCTGAAGCATGGAACAAACTGCCAGCATCAGTTGTCAGAGAACTGCATCCTTCAAAACTTCGATGCTTCCTGAGATTCGCCAACACTACACCTGATTTTCTCTCCTCCATACACACGCAAGCATATATCTGACTCATACACTGTTCACTTCCTAGACATTTGTACATTACTGCATATGCTTTATACGCTTTTTGACAAGTTGTGGTGCACCTGAGCACTGTATACAATAATTTCATTATTATTATTATTATTATTATTATATTATATTATATATCTGTTCGTCACCTGAACTGAGCACATTGTACAGTAGTAAAAAGTCAATAACAACAACATCAATAATATGAATCTTAATTTTTAGTTTTCAAATTGAATCTTGGGTCCCCTAAATCTCAAATGTTCCTGACCCCTCTTCTCTGAGCCCATGTAATAAGACATTCCTGTATAGGCACTAGTTTAGAAAATAGCAAGGAAAAGAAGTCAATGTGTGAATCCCTACATTAAGAGTGAACCTTATTAGTATTAGGGGTGAATAGTAAATGCATAAGAGAATTGTTACGGAGCATCTGTACAGTAAAGAATAATCTTTAGTTTTACAAATCCATAAGTATGTAATTTCTATTTAGATTTTTGCTTTGAACTTAAGGCTTAAACCATATTTTTTATTGTCTTAAAGCCTAAACCTTATTTTTTAAAAACTTCGTCAACAGGCGTAGGAGTGGATGTGCGGTAAGTAGTTTGCTTACCAACCACATGGTTCTGGGTTCAGTCCCACTGCATGACACTTTGGGCAAGTGTCTCCTGCTATAGCCTCGGGCCGACCAAAGCCTTGTGAGTGGATTTTGTAGACGGAAACTGAAAGAAGCCCGTCATATATATACTCTTTTTACTCTTTTACTCGTTTCAGTCATTTGACTGCGGCCATGCTGGAGCACCACCTTTTAGTCGAGCAAATCGACCCCGGGACTTATTCTTTGTAAGCCCAGTACTTATTCTATCGGTCTCTTTTGCCGAACCGCTAAGTGACGGGGATGTAAACACACCAGCATCGGTTGTCAAGCAATGCTAGGGGGACAAACACAGACACACAAACACACACATACATATATATATATATATATACATATATACGACGGGCTTCTTTTCAGTTTCCGTCTACCAAATCCACTCACAAGGCATTGGTCGGCCCGGGGCTATAGCAGAAGACACTTGCCCAAGATGCCACGCAGTGGAACTGAACCCGGAACCATGTGGTTGGTTAGCAAGCTACTTACCACACAGCCACTCCTGCGCCTATATATATATGTGTGTGTGTGTGTGTGTGTATATATGTTTGTGTGTCTGTGTTTGTCCCCCCCACCATCGCTTGACAACCGATGCTGGTCTGTTTACATCCCCGTAACTTAGCGGTTCGGCAAAAGAGACTGATAGAGTAAGTACTAGGCTTCCAAAGAATAAGTCCTGGGGTCGATTTGCTCGACTAAAGGCGGTGCCCCAGCATGGCCACAGTCAAATGACTGAAACAAGTAAGAGTAAAAGTGAGAGTAACAGTTTCAAATTCGGATGCAAGTAAGATTTCTCTTAAATTACACCCTACAATCTTAAATGAGGAAAGAATATTTGAAATTTATTCCTACATTTCCTTAAAAAAAAAGACAGGTGGTGGTCAAAGCTAGAATGCCCTTAATTATAAGTCTGTTCAGTTGGACCTGATCTGAGTCCAATCAACAAGAAAACAAAAACAAACAAAAAAATAACAGGTTTAATATTTTGAATAATTTTTTAATATTTTAAAGATCTGTGGATTTAACTTGGTAAATGTTTTACCACTTGAAAGGAAATATAAAATATTTACTGAGAATTAGTTTGGTATAAATTCCATTACAAGAATGGTTTTAATTTTTAAGAACACATGATGAAAGGAAAACAATTTGTAGAATATATAAACAGGTATCAGCTATTTATCAAAATTCTTCAGTACTTGATCACAGTACAACTAATTAATGAGTTTTATTTAGTAGAAAAGATGTAAAAAAAAAAAAATAGAAAAATAAAGGTGTTAGAAATAACACCAAGCAAACTTCTATGAGAAACTATGGTCTTCGTGGCTGAAGTCCCATTACTGGACCTTCCCAGCCTGGAATAACCCAATCAGGCCAGTACAATTCTTTCATTCTTTCACGATAAGCATCAAGATTTGGGAATAACTTATCTGGTGGAATAAAGAGAAGAAATAGTAGCATAAGAAATACAATTCTGTTATGAAAACATACAAAAAAAAACACAATAAAACAAAAAAGCAACACATAAACAACAGAAAGAATTTAAAAATATAAATTGTCTTAACCCTTTTGTCACTATATATGTATCAACTAATTTTGAAAATATAAAAAAAATTGAGGATTTAGTAAAATATTTTAGTTCATTATTTAGATGGTGTTTGGAATTTAGCAAAAGTTTTTTACATAAATCTAAGATGAACACTTTATTTAAATATCACATTTTAAAGAAGGGGTTTTGTATCATAGAACCAGAGATAGTCTTGGTATCAAAAAGATGAAATAAAATGGGGCTAATTGGTCCTTATTTAAGGTAAACTACTGTTAGAAATATTCAAGGATGTAAATATAGTAACATACTATCTCTTGTAACTTGTTACACTGATAATTATGTCTTTATACAAATGATTTGATGATTTCAAGGCAATGATTTGTTGCCTTCAAAGATAACCATTTTATTTTTATTTTTTAGTCAAGAGGTAAAGTTGTACAAACAGCTGGAAGAAAACATTATCTTAATAATATTTGTCTAACTCATGCTACCATGGAAAAACAGACATGAAAATAAGTGGAAGATTGCATCCATTTCAACTTTGAATTAATACATGGCTACTAGAATCCTTTTACATAGTCTGTATGTAGCTTTAAAAGCTGTTTGATACTATGAATTTTTTATTCATAATAAATGTTATGACAAACTTATCAAAAGATAAGATATGCCACCTATTCTACAATATGAAAGCATTCTAAATTAAAACTGGTCATACTAACCTTTCAAGACCTTTGTGAAAAAGCTACCATCTGGCATTTTCTCAAAAGAACTCATCATTCCAAATACAGCACAATCAGTTTCACATGGATTGACTCCCATAAGGAACTTCTTTTTTCCTGTAGAATTCATAAGAAATGAATTATATACAAATCCTTCAGTTTGAGTTTTATATGGATTATTAAAATGTGATTTAAAATTTTAAGCTTAGAAGTTAATTAAAGACTGTAAAATACCTTTATCTTTTAATCATTTATGTATCCTAATTGATGCTTGAGCATGTCACTATGATCATATGAAATATTTTACAGCTAAATATTTAGACTGCCAACTAACAGGAAGCCTGGGGGTAGACCAAAAATGAGATGGTTGAATAATATCCATAGTCTCAGATCATGCTTGAGAATCCAGTTGGAAAGTGTAATGATGATTGCTTCTATGGAGGAGAAGCCTGACCATTCTACTCCATACCCTCCAAGGAATAGGGGGTGAATGGCAAAAATGGATGGATGGATGGAACATGGTATGACAATCTGAGTTAACTATTATCAACTTTCATCTCTCTCTACAAGTTTTTAACAAATCTCTTTTTGATGGTCACCATACTTAAATGGTTAAACAAACTGTTAATAGTAGTTGTTAGGTCTATCTTCCTTATTTACTCTGCTCATTGCTGGACATTTTTGACTCAATTACTCAATGACTTGTTATTTCAGGCTATGAATATCCACCACTGAGTAATCACCTTTTGTTTTTTAAATGAGACCAAAGAAATTATGTTTCTCTTATACAGTTAATCTTGCAATAGACTGTTTTGTTCAGAGAGTAGCCTTATAATACAAATTAAATTCTGCACTGGAAACCAATGGATCACTTGTAAATTTTACATGGTCATTGTTGTCAGCAGCGGCAATTATTTCTTCTATCTTATCTTTTTTAATCTAAAGTGAATTGTGCTATTTTAACATGGGTTACAGCATACAGCCTTTACTCTATTTAGAATTGTTCAGTCAGTGAAAAAACTAGAACAATTTCAGTATAATCATCTTCAATGATTATATAGAAACTGGTATCTTCTGTAGTAGTGAGAAACTCTATCAGAAGAGATACACACTAGACTGTTTTCTCTTTTCAACAATTTATATTTGGAATTCATTTTCCACAAAATAAATCAATGATTGGCCTTTTTCAGTTATTGGACTGCAACCCTGCTGAGACACTATCTTCAAGGGTCTAGCTGAACAAATTGACCCTGTACTTAGTTTTCCAGTCTGGCAATTATTTTATTGGTCTCATGCTGATCACTAAGTTATGTGGATGTAAACAAACCAACACTGAGTACCAAGTGGTGGTGGTTGAGGGACAATCACAGACACTGTCACACAGAAACACACAAACACACACACACATTAATTTCTATAGATATATTACTTACCAAGAAAGTCTGAGAGAGCCTTTAAATCTCCCATTGCAATATGTTCCACTTCTGAAGGAGTGTGTCGACCCATACCTTGGCCATAAGCGTATTTCTCAAGCATTCTTTTAATCCTCCAGACAAAAAATCTCGGAGCAGGGATCACCTTTCTCAGAGATGGGTCAGAATAACCATATACCCATCGACTGAGAGCCAAAGCCCTTCAAGATAAGATAAAAATAATGATAATAATAACCCTTTCTACTATAGGCACAAGGCCTGAAATTTGGGGGAGCAGGAGAGTCGATTACATCAACCCCATTACTCAACTGGTATTTGATTTATCAACCTCGAAAGGATGAAAAGCAAACTCAACCTAAGTGGAATTTGAACACAGAACATAGCGATAGGCGAAATACTGTTAAGCATTTCATTCAGCATGCTAACAATTCTGCTAGGTCATTGCCTCAATAATAATAATTTCAAATTTTTGCCACAAGGGCAGCCTGGGGAGGTGCGGGATGAGTCGATTACATTGACCCCTGTGTTCAACTGGTACTTTATTTTATCAACCCTGAAAGGATGAAAGGTAAAGTCGACCTTGGTAGAATTTGAACTCAGATCGGAGTGACAGGTGAAATACTGCTAAGCATTTTCTCCAGAGTGCTAACGATTCTGCCAGCTCAATTATAATAATAATAATAATAATAAAATGCCCTGATGCAGTACCAGGCAGTGGCTCTCGTGGCTTCTGATCTTAACTGATTGGAAGTGTTATCATGTACATTGTTTTGCCTTGGTATAAAAGACGGGCTACAGCAAATATTCTGCTCAATACCACAGATTTGCTTGTCTGTAATTTGACTTTAACCAGTTGAGCATGTCCCTTTGTGGCTGACAATATGTGCATCTCTGATCATGAGCAGAAGTAGTGAGGGAGCATCATAGCCATGTGTTGAGAGTGATTCTTTGGGGTTTGAATACTTCACCTCAGGAAACATGGGTGTTTTGTTCAACATCCTTAAACAACCCTTATTCAGGGACCTTTTGAGCAGGATGGGTTATTTAACCAGAAGAAAATTCTAACTGGGCCCCACCTGCAAGGTCATGTGCTGTTTATCTTGATATGAGATCACCATGTTGCGCACATATGGTTGTGATGCATGTGCCTATTGTACCCTTATCAGTCATGATGGGTATACTGAGCTTTGTATATTTTACCTCAGTGTCATTTTGATGGCATGCACTGCTCTCTCATTCAATAATAATAATAATGGTTTCAAGTTTTGGCACAAGGCCAGCAAGTTCGGGGTGGTGAGGGGTAAGTCGATTACATTGACCCCAGTGTTCAACTGGTACTTATTTTTATCAACCCTAAATGGATGAAAGGTAAAGTTGACCTCGGTGGAATTTGAACTTAGAACATTAAAGATGAATGAAATGTTGTTAAGCATTTTGCCTGGCATGCTAACAATTCTGCCATTGTCAAATTTTGGCACAAGGTCAGTAGTTTCGGGAAAGGGATACTTATTTTATCAACCTCGAAAGGGTGAAACGTAAAGATGACCCCTGCAGAATTTGAACTCTGAATGTAAAGACAGATGAAATGCTGCTAAGCTTTTTTCCCAGCTGGCTAATAGTCCTACTGTAACAACAACAACAACAACAACAAGCAGCAGCAAATGGTGAAAGAAATTTAGTTTTCAAAAAATATAAAAAAATAAAGTTAAAAGGCAGATTATGCAAATTTCTGTCACTCTAATTTACCTGGCTAATTAACAAATTAGCAATATTGACTGAAAGTGCTTAACCACAAAGTTAACTAACACGCTATACTGACAATCATCTACTGAAGAAACTCACCAGCTAGATAAACAGTAGTGAAATGGAAGAGCTGCTAAAGAATTAAATATATGGTTAACATGCAGTTTACAACTGTAAAAAAGTGAAAGTAAATTGTCTTAAAACCAATGAACATAAATTGTGATAAAGCCAGAGGTGATGGTAATGGTATCTCATAATTTCATGAAAACAATGTCTGATATAACCAATGTATGGAACATACATACGCCTAATATAACATGAAAAACATATATATAATAATTTCAGGAGTGGCTGTGTGGTAAGTAGCTTGCTTATGAACTACATGGTTCCGGGTTCAGTCCCACTGCGTGGCATCTTGGGCAAATGTCTTCTACTATAGCCTCGGGCCGACCAAAGCCTTGTGAGTGGATTTGGTAGACGGAAACTGAAAGAAGCCTGTCGTATGTATGTATATATATATATGTATGTGTGTGTGTTTGTGTGTTTGTGTTTGCCCCCCTAGCATTGCTTGACAACCGATGCTGGTGTGTTTACGTCCCTGTCACTTAGCGGTTCGGCAAAAAGAGACCGATAGAATAAGTACTAGGCTTACAAAGAATAAGTCCTGGGGTCGATTTGCTTGACTAAAGGCGGTGCTCCAGCATGGCCGCAGTCAAATGACTGAAACAAGTAAAAGTAAAAGTAAAGTAATATAAGATAAAAGCAACCAGGGTATAGTACGTTGGAACAGTATACTTCAGCTGTCTACTGAAATACTTAGCATATAACTAGAATGTACTGTACATGATGTATAATGAGGAGGTTCTTTGTGTTATGTTTTTTTATGAAATTTTGAGGTGTTACTGTCATTATGGCCAGTTTCTATCGTAATTTACATTCACTTTTAAAGACAATTTACATTCACTATTTTACAATTGTAAAATAGTGACCAGATATAATGTCTTGCCGTATTTGTTTTAAATAACTACACTGTGAGTTCAAATCATGCCAAGGTCAAATTTACAACTTATCATCCTTTCAGTGGAAACTGGCACAGCACTTTGCATTCTGAGTTCAAATCCCACCATGCCCACCCTCTGTGATAAACTTAATCCGTCACCCAGTTCGATACTGGTACCTTGAAAACCATTAACGGACCTCGGTATATAGTAAGTAATTGGGTCAGGTCTCGGTTTAAAGATTAACTTCTCTTCTGTAAACCAGTCTTGGCGGTCCTGACGAAAAAAATTTAAAACATTGTAGACGTCAAACATTGAAAATTACATCAGATCCAAATACAAGCTCAAGGGAGGTAACGCCGAATATGTAATTTTAGAGTAATCTCCCTTAACACAGCTAGACAAGTTGTTTACTACACTGTTTTCTTTTGATTTTATTCATTTATTGATTTCAGTCATTTGACTGCGGCCGTACCTGAGTACCACCGTTAGGAAATTGAATGCTTACAGCACCTAGGTTTCCCGAGCGAGGCTCGATGTTGCTTAACTTCTGTTATCGGACGAGAACCGGTGCTTTCAAAGTGATATGGCCGTATACGTATATTTTATATGAAAACATTTGGCACCCGGCCAGCAATTTTATTGAGGCTGAAAGGCAAAGTCGGCCTAGGCAGGATTCGAACTCAGAAAGTTAAGACAGACAAAATGCTGCAAAGCGTTTCAACCGGCGTAATTAATATTCTTTTCTACTATAGGCACAAGACCTGGAATTTGAGGGTTGGGGATAGTCGAGTACATCGACCTCAGTACTTAACTGGTACTTAATTTATCGACCCCGAAAGGATGAAAGGCAAAGTCGACCTCGGCGGAATTTGAACTCAGAACATAGCAGCAGACGAAATACCACTAGGCATTTCATCCGGCGTGCTAACGATTCTGCCAGTTCATCGTTCAGTACAGAGCGTAATATTAATTAATAAATGGATGACAAAATGAAATTTAACTCCCGTTTTCTGATCATTCATTTATTAATTGATACAGATGTTAAGGCGGCGAGCTGGCAGAAACGTTAGCATGCCGTTACGTTCTGAGTTCAAATTTCACCGAGGTCGACTTTGCCTTTCATCCTTTCGGGGTCGATTAAATAAGTACCAGTTACGCACTAGGGTCGATATAATCGACTTAATCCGTTTGTCTGTCCTTGTTTGTCCCCTCTGTGTTTAGCCCCTTGTGGGTAGTAAAGAAATAGGTATTATGTCTGCTGCTACGTTCTGAGTTCAAATTCCGCCGTGGTCAACTTTGCCTTTCATCCTTTCAGGGTCAATAAATTAAGTACCAGTTACGCACTGGGGTCGATATAATCGACTTAATCCGTTTGTTTGTCCTTGTTTGTCCCCTCTGTATTTAGCTCCTTGTGGGTAGTAAAGAAATAGGTATTTTGTCTGCTGCTACGTTCTGAGTTCAAATTCCGCCGTGGTCAACTTTGCCTTTCATCCTTTCAGGGTCGATAAATTAAGTAGCAGTTACGCACTGGGGTCGATATAATCGATTTAATCCGTTTGTCTGTCCTTGTTTGTCCCCTCTGTGTTTAGCCCCTTGTGGGTAGTAAAGAAATAGATACAGATGTTCAAGATGTTTGACGTCTACAATGTCAAGAACACATTACAGTATAATTTAAATGTCTTTAAATGGAAAAGAAATTTACAGTAAAAAGAAAGAATCTTATGTATCTCATCTAGGTTGTCCCATAGGACAGCCCAAAAAGAAAGAAAGAAAGAAAGAATAATTACCAAAGCAAATCCTCTTCTAGCATTTTCCGCATGGCTCTAGCAACACCACGTTGTTCATCCGTGAGATGACTGCTTAAATCAATGTTGAATTTCTCATTCAAATACTCGATTATAAACTGTGAGTCACTGACAACTACTCCATTGTACGTAATCCAAGGTGTTTTATGTTTGGGTGACATGTCAAAGCAATAGTCAACCTAGCAAGATAGATAGATAGATAGATAGATAGATAGATAGATATAGATGCAGGAGTGGCTGTGTGGTTGGTAGCTTGCTAACCAACCACATGGTTCCGGGTTCAGTCCCACTGCGTGGCATCTTGGGCAAGTGTCTTCTGCTATAGCCCCGGGTCGACCAATGCCTTGTGAGTGGATTTGGTAGACGGAAACTGAAAGAAGCCTGTCGTATATATGTACATATATATGTGTGTGTGTGTTTGTGTGTCCGTGTTTGTCCCCCTAGCATTGCTTGACAACCGATGCTGGTGTGTTTACGTACCCGTCACTTAGTGGTTCGGCAAAAGAGACCGATAGAATAAGTACTGGGCTTACAAAGAATAAGTCCCAGGGTCGATTTGCTCGACTAAAGGCAGTGCTCCAGCATGGCCGCAGTCAAATGACTGAAACAAGTAAAAGGAAAAAGGAAGGAGATAGATAGATAGATAGATAGATAGATAGATATCATCAGTGGATCATATATCCATAAAAGCACACTCTAAACAGTAGAACAGTAATGTATTGATAGGAAGTTAATTATATGGCTGGTCATATGGTTTTGCCTCTATCAAGTGTGTAGCCTTATAGACAGCTCACTAGACTCTAATGTCCATGGCCATCAGAATCCAATCATCATCATCGTTTAACGTCTGCTTTCCATGCTATGTTGGGTTGGACGATTTTGACTGAGGGCTGGTGAACCAGATGGCTGCACCAGATTCCAATCTTGATCTGGCAGAGTTTCTACAGCTGGATGCCCTTCCTAATGCCAACCACTCTGAGAGTGTAGTGGGTGCTTTTTACGTGCCACCGACACGGGCGCCAGTCAGGCGGTACTGGCAACGACCTTGCTCGAATAATGACCTCACTCAAATGGCAATGACCTTGCTCGAATGGCAACGACATGAGCTGTCTATAAGACGTAGTGCTTTATAGATGCAAAACCATTGGTCACTCTATGATCAGCCATATAATTAACCTCCTATAAACAGAACATGACACCCATTGGTGTCATGAAAAAAAAAAAAAAATCAACCTGTACACTGCTTTAAGGAGAGGGTGTAAGAAAGGGCATCCTGCTGCAAAAACTATGCCAAAAATGAAACATGAGCAACCTGTTGATGTATACTTCACTATGAAATGAACTGACTCTACCCAAAATGATGATGATAATAATCATGAAATTATTATGTAGAGTGTTTAGGTGCACTACAACTAATAATAAATAATAAAATAATGAAATTATTATATACAGTGCTCAGGTGCACCACAACAAAGAGGCATGTACAGTACATAGAATTATGTACAAAAGTCAGGAACGTGAACAGTGTATGAATCATGATATACAAGTATGCATGCACATGGAGAGGGAGATATCAGGTGTAGTGTTGGCGAATTTCAGGAAGCATGGAGGTTTTAAAGGATGCACTGTCTTGGCAACTAACAACCAATGCAAATGGATTATAACTATGTATGTACACACATCATCATCATCATTTAACATCCGCTTTCCATGCTAGCATGGGCTGGACAGTTTGACATGGAGTTGGCTAGCAGGGAATTGTCCAGACACCAGTTGTCTGTAGTGGCATGGTCTCTACAGTTGGATGCCCTTCCTAATGCCAACCACTTAACATGCATTTATATAAATATATATGTATATATAAAATACAAAATGGGACAAGAACGCAAAAAATCCAGACAACTAGGTGATACAAAAAGGAACAACAAAACATCCAGAAAGACGATACAAAAAAAAAACACAGACGGGTCATTTGAAGCTTTCTATCCTCAGTCAAGAACCAGATCATCCTCACAATTTCGGTTGATTAATCTTGAGATTGCTCCAATCTGGCCAGCCCCAAGGAAAAACTGAGCTAAGAGCATTAGATTCCTTGGAAGAGAGCATCGAATGTATACAAAAACAAGGACGGAAAAACAGACGATGTTACACAAATATAAATACAATAAAAACAATAATAATAATAGTAGGACATAACAACAGGTGTCTTTCGATATGCATGTGTGCATATGGTTGCATGCATGTGTGTGCAAGCATGTGCATGCATGTGTATGTGTGTGTGTGTGTGTGTGTGTGTGTGTGCATGGATGTGTTTGTTTCCATGTGTCTTTGCTTTGACACCACTTAGGTAGCAGTGACATTTGTTTACTTCCCCACTTAAGTGATATACCATATAGCTTGGTAGTTTGTAGTGCAAAGATCTTCTGATATGAAGTACCATACTAGAAAACAAATAAATGCTGGCAACAAGAAAAGCATAAATTACTGCCCACAAGAATCGTTTTGAAAAACACATGCAATACAAATAAGTGAATCAGTACCAAACTCTGCATATATTATTATGATAATTAGATTTCACAACAATCATTTTGCCCAATTATAATAAAAGATAATGACAGTCATCATAGTTTAAATTATGTGAATATGGACAAATGTCTGTAAAACTGTTAAGATGATAAAATGAAAAGAGAAAGATTGTTAGGTTAAATGCAACATACCTGATAGGGTAGCTTGGTCATACGAAGGTATGTCTCTAGCTTTACAGCAAAAGGAGAGAGGTTTGGCGTATCTTTTAGTCTTGGTATTAAATGAAGAATGATCACATCTTTGGGATAATCTATTTTCCTTTAGATAAAAGTTTGATAATAGATATCTGATATAGACAATATTTATCAAATAATGTTTAAAATAATATAAAACATATGAATGCATCATCCAATATTCAGTACACACACATATATATATGTGCACACAGACACAGGGACAAAATGTTTAATACACATTAAAATATAGGCACAGGCATGAGGGAGTAGCTAAGAAGGTCACCTTGCAGCCACACAGTTCTAGGTTCCATTCCACTGATCAGTACCCTGAGTAAATGTAATCTACTATAGCCCCTGGGCTGAACAATTGCCTTGTCAGTGCAAAAACCTGCTTTGTGTGAGTGTGTGTGTTTCTCTATCTCGCTCTGTCATGTGTGTATATATATATATATATATATATATATATATATATATATATATAACAGGGTTGGCCAAAAGTGGGCACACACATATATATGTATATGACAGTTGCCGCCTACCGGGTAGAAGACTTTTGTCCAAGGTGCCATGCAGTGGGATTGAACCTAGAACCATGTAGTTGGTAACCTTGTCATCATCATTATTTTAAAGTTCACTTTTCCATGCTAGCATGGGTTGAACAGAATTTGTTGAGACAGATTTTTCATAACCTGAAGCACTTCCTGTTGCCAAACCTCAACCTGTTTTCAAATAAGGTAATATTTCGTCAGAGCTGGAACCGTTTCCATAGAAGATTGGGAATGAATGACACTGCTTGTATGACAGTGATGCTTGTTTATGACAAGCATACAATGTCAAGACAAGGAAAGAGTACCACACACAAGGGTGTAATTCAAGGAAGATCTAGCAGTTTTTCATAGCAGGCCAGGCGACCATATAGCAGTTCTCTCATTGTATAACTATAGTTGTAAGCATTTCACCCTAGTGTTTAAGGGATGGTGGAGGCATGTTGCTAAGTAGTTAGAGTGATGCAATTCCTGGACAAGGCAATGCATTGTGTTCTTAAGCAAAACACTTCATTTCACACTACTCCAGTCCATTCAGCTGGCAAAAATGAGTAAACTGCAACAGATCAGTGTCCTATCCAGAGGGGAATATATACCTCATGGAATCTGGAAAACTAGCCTTCTGAGCCAATAAACTCATTAAAGACCTTTGATCCTTTTTTTGTTTAAGAGATGAAACTATAGTTAGCTACATGTTAGCAGTCACTATGTTTAACCTTTTAACATTCAGATTACTATATCAAATATAATGCTTATTTATTCACATTTAAAAAAATTAATCATGCATTATCTCATGGCTTTGAGATATTGACCGTGTGATTATTTATTTTTAGAGTGATATTGTAGGGTAGATCTGGGTTTGAACATTAAACGGTTTGAAACTTTGGGCCTGACATAGCCAGTTTAAATACTAAAGGGTAAAAATGCAACAACTAACATAAACCTGCAGTGCTAACATACTCGGTCATTATCATCATCATTTAACATCTGCTTTCCATGCAGGCATGTGTTGGATGGTTTAACATGGAGCTGCCAGCTGGAGCTGTCCGGACTCCAATTGTCTGTTGTGGCATGGTTTCTACGAGTGGATGCCCTTCCTAATGCCAACCACTTAACAGTGTGCTGGGTGCATTTACACAACACTGGCACGGATCTTTTTATGTGGCACCGGCACCTGAAACGACAGGCTTGTACATGTGGAAGACAGCGATTTTACTTAGCTTGATGCATCTTAGCATGTACAGCTAATCGCTACATCTCCAGGTTCCTTGTCAATCCCTCAGAGGTAACTTACTCAATATAATAGCATAAAAGCTTATAATTTAATTAAAATTACTTTCTCTGTGAGGAGAGGAGACTTAATTTCAATGAACAATATCAATCAAATATAGTCACAAGCAAAGAAATGACAACTTCAGAAATTTTAATTAGTTATAAAAATATAATTTTGAAATGTGCATGCAATGAAGAGATGGATGACATTAGCTGTTGGCTCTGATAAAATTAATCTAATCTTTAGAAAAGCAAAGTGGCAACTCCTGACATTTCAAATTGTAAATTGTGCTAAATACATTTCATAGTGTACACTATAAATACTTGATCATCACATGCATTTGGTTGATCAACTGGGTCAGCTGATAGGTAGGAAGGTAGACAGGTAGGTAAGTAACTGGGAAAGCAGGTCAGTGATCGGTGAAATTTTACAATAATAAATGAAAATAAATAAATAAATTCCTTGTGAGTGGATTTGGTAGATGGAAACTGAAAAGAAGCCTGTCGTATATATGTACATATATATATGCATGTGTGTGTTTGTGTGTCTGTGTTTGTCTCCCTAGCATTGCTTGACAACCGTTGCTGGTGTGTTTATGTCCCCGTTACTTAGCGGTTCGGCAAAAGAGACCGATAGAATAAGTACTGGGCTTACAAAAGAATAAGTCCTGGGGTCGAGTTGCTCGATTAAAGGCGGTGCTCCAGCATGGCCGCAGTCAAATGACTGAAACAAGTAAAAGAGTAAAAGAGAGAGAGTAAAAAGAGTAAATAAAATAGAATTTCTAGTACTTCGTTTATTTTCTTCTCCCATTAGAAAATATTTTGACTGTCACCCAGATATGAACTTGATTTGTCAACTTATTGCTTAGGTTCTTTCTTCAGTAGTTGCTAAACTGGGACACAAATCATTCATTAATGCAAATAATCTTTGTTAACAAAAGATTGAGAACATTTTAATCCCATGAGTATTTTATGCTATATTGTAAATGTATTCTTAAAAAATATCCAGTCTTGTTGTCTTAGTAAATGACCCAGACTTTCTGTCTTTAAAAAAAAATGCCTTAGTTTTGTAGCTTATCACAATCATCATCATTTTTACATGCTAGCATACATTAGCAGAGACAGCTAAATGCCTATCCTTTTACTAATCCCTACATGTTTCTAGGAAGGTATCCTTCCCTGGTGTCTTTTAACCCTTTCGTTACCAACCTGGCTGAAACCAGCTCTGACATGAATTTTAAATTAGAATCTTCCACTAAACCTTAGTCACAATTTATGTTCCTAACACTAGCTTAATGATAACGAAGTTATTTTACTGAATTCTTTGTTATATTTAAAATAATTGAGAAAAACACAGAGCATCTCAAAATAAATACAGTAACAAAAGGGTTAAACTTGAACTGCTCAACAGAAGGACATGATTTTTTTCATCTTTTTTTAATGGCAAATGTAATCAACAACACTCTCTATGCAGTGAAACTCTTTCAGGCAACACATAAGCAATATCAAAATGCAATACAACACACTCACACGTGCTCTCTCTCTCTCTCTCTCACACACACACATGCTCTCTCACACACATAACACACACACGACAAGCTTTCTTAAGCCTACTATGAAATGAAGAGATGAAAATTATAAAAGTATTTCATAAATTTAGTTGTTAAGATACAGAAATATTTTACCTTTTGCATTTGCATCGTTTAAGAACATAAAGAAGACCTGAAACAGTGACCACACCAACTCCAATAGCAACAGCCCAACTTGACGTGCTGTTGCTTTGGTTCCAGCAGTTTGGACCCCCAAATCTCATCATCTTTTCTATTCCCTAAAAAGAAAAAGAAAATTAATATCAAGGGACTAGAAAAATAGAAACTAAAGGTGAAACCATTTCTTTGGAATGTATCCCAGAGACATGGATTGAGTGATCTGGAAATAAACTCAGTAAAGAATATATAACTGCTGCCACCTAGGATGTGGTGATGTTTGATATGCATATAAAAATGAAAACAATGGTAGCAACTATATATTGTGTATATATTGTTATATAAATTATGGATGCACATTAGATGCAATGGATCATAAGCAGATTGACATAAGAGAAAGACACTGAATATAGCAGATATATTTGAGTAGTTAGCAGTAAGAACACTCAGGAAATGTATACTTTCAACTATTGAGATGGTCTTGATAGATTAAATAGTTGACAGCTTTTATTACTTTGGTAATTGGCAATGGAGCTGAGTGTTGTGAAACAAAGTAACCAGACTAAGAATGGTTGGTGATGGCAGTTCAGGGATTTGTCAGTAACTTCTATTGGAAACAAAGAGCTTCTTTCACCTGTGAAAGGCAGATTGTATGATGTTTGTGTATCTTGACTCCGCTAAAGCAGTGATTCCCAACCTGGGACAAATCCCACCCACTAGTGAGTCATGGGAAAATTGTGGTGGAGCATGGGATCCAAAATTCTTTTTCTTTTTTATTTATAGTTTAATATGGAATTGTGAATTTTTTTTTTTTTTTCACAACAAACATACTGTTACGCCGCCACTCAGGACCCTAGGCCTTCCGATTCCACCACGGGCCCTAAGTCGTGACGACGACACTCAGCAAACCGGAAATCCACCACAGGAAGCGGGGGAAGGTGGCGACGATGCCAGAAACCAACACAACAACAAAGAAAGAGACACAGCAGGTGGAGGTAGCATAATTTAACAATTTTTTTCAAAACAAAATCAAAACATTCCAAAACAAAGGTTGACAAATCATATACAGAGTTCGAAAAACCAAATCAAATGCATTCAAACATAATACAGAGTTCGAAAAAACACAAATCATTCAACATTTGACTCAATACAGTTCGGTCTTTTTTTCAAGACAATCGTTTTGTTTACATTTAGCACAAAGTTCACAATCAACAGTCTCCAAGTTCTCTTTTTTTCTTCCTTTTCTTTTCTTTTGAAAACAGCCCACAACACGTTTTTCCTTTCTCTTTTCTTTCCCTTTCTTTTTTGAAACAGTTAAACATCGAAATTCAAAACACAAATAAACATTACCACATGTTCCTCGTCTGCAACACTCCCTGTATCATCACAAAAACTCCCACTATATCAGACCGAGTTCAAAATGTCTCTCACTGTCATCTTCCTTACTTCCTCTCGCTTGTCATTTCTCACATTCACTGTCTGTCTTTCTCCAGACCACGCTTGTCATCTTTGTCGTGGCCTCTCGCCGACTCCACCATCTCCATCTCACTCCCTTATCCGCTCCGCTCACAGTCTGGCTGACTGACTCTCGTCAACTGACTAACTAACTTAATGCCTCTCGTATATATAACGTTGTCACAGCATTTTTATTTTTTTAAACTTTCCGTGACCATGTTAGGATCATAGTTCACTGCCTAGGATCATTAATAATCGTGGTCTTGACGGGACAAAGGAAATACCATTGTCCTGAACAACTGCAGCACCGGTTCAATTCCAGCTAATGGAACAAGGGGCATAATGTTTTCTGTTTGTTTACCTTTTTCTTGCCTCCGTAACAATACTATACCCATACTCAGCTTACTACAGCTATAGCTCAAATCAATCCCTCCAGCCAAGCATACTGTGTATAAACTGTTTGCTACAGTATAGCGCTATTCTAAAGTCTTACTATGCATATTCCTTTAAGGATATTTTACCAGTGGGGCAAACATTTTTGTGGAAAGTTACAGTGGAGCTTGGGGGGGGGGGATAGGTTGGAAATCACTGTACTAAAGTCTTTCACATGATCAAATGCAGAATTTTATGCCATAAACAGTAAAACATTGGCATGATAAAAAAAGCTGGGCATTTGGTTTTCTGATTTCATGAAAGACTGAAATCAAATGATAGCTGCCAACTGAACCATAACCAAAAGGTCTGTTGTAATAAACTGAGTATAACAAGACACAATTCTGAGATCCCTTTCATTTCTCATAATATTCTTAGATATAAAACAAAAATGTATACAACTGGTGCCACTCAGCAGCTATGTAGATGACACCGAAGTAATGCTAGATATCAAACCAACAGGTTTTATCAGCTGCTACCAACTTATGAGTCTTGCTAGCTCAGTAAAATATTCTTTGCTGAGAAGTTTTAATAAGACAGAAACCTGTCCTTCACTTCCACTAGTTGGTGTTTGAACATAAGATCTACTACACTCTGCATTGTCCAAAATATTTCAACCACTGCAGCATATTAGAGTTATTTCTCTTGTTTGCTGTTTTTAGATTTTAAACCTCACCCAGAAGGAGTTCTGTGTACTAATTGCTTGGATAACTTTAGTTCTTTTATTCTTTTACTTGTTTCAGCCATTTGAATGTGGCCATGCTGGAGCAGCGCCTTTTAGTCAAACAAATCGACCCCAGGACTTATTCTTTGCAAGCCTAGCACTTATTCTATTGGTCTCTTTTGCCAAACTGCTAAGTTACAGGAACATAAACACACCAGCATCGGTTGTCAAGCGATAGTGTGGGGACAAACACAGACCCACAATCATACATGCACACATATACATACATACACGCACACACACACACACACACATATATATATATATACACACACATATATATATATACGACAGGCTTCTTTCAGTTTCCATCTACCAAATCCACTTACAAGGCTTTGGTTGGCCTGAGGCTATAGTAGAAGACACTTGCCCATGGTGCCACGCAGTGAGACTGAACCCAGAACCATGTGGTTGGTTAGCAAGCTACTTACCACACAACCACTCCTGCACCCTTTTCAATTTGATCTCAGGTAGCAAGGAAAAAACTTTGAACTGCTTCTAAATATAGTAACATCTAAATTTTTTAATTATTCGCCTTTAGTTAACTTGTCATACACATCTGATAGAGCAAGACCTATGATGAAAGGCGTTCTTACAGTGACCATGTCATCTTTTTTGTAAGAGCTGCATACACTATTTTTGTAACCCTGTCATATATATATATATATATATATATATATATATATATATATATATCACCGTGACGGACCAGGCTATCAGATGTTGCTACACATTGCTGGTCACAATGCGCTTCGCATTGTTTTAGCCTTCAAATGATGCCACCCCGCTGGCTAAGCGAGCAGGCCAACAGAAGAAAGAGTGAGAGAAAGTTGTGGCGAAAGAGTACAGCAGGGATCGCCACCACCCCCTGCCGGAGCCTCGTGGAGCTTTAGGTGTTTTCGCTCAATAAACACTCACAACGCCCGGTCTGAGAATCGATCCTACAACTGCGAGTCCGCTGCCCTAACCACTAGGCCATTGTGCCTCCACCATATATATATATATATATATATATATATATATATACACACACAATGAAAAGAAGACGAAGAAAATTCTTTAACACATCTTTAATTATAAGTTACTAATGCTTCTGTACCATCTCCATTTACAATGCTAGTTTACACAAAAATTCTAAAAGAAAAATCACATAATATTTGCAGTTTTAGGCATTGGAGAGGCACTTCATCAAACTTGCATCAACTTTTAGAGCTTGTTGTTAGGAAAATATCGGGAGGAAATAAAAAAGGAAAAAATTGAAAGTGTGTATATGGGGAAGATATTATGTGGGTGAGGGGTAAATCAAGTGTGTGGATACGTATAAAGATAGGAGGAAAAACGAATAGAAGACGAAAGTGAAGTGGAAAGAGGAGGAGGGGGAAGAGGAGGGGATGGAGTGGAGGAAGAGGAGGGGGAAGAGGAGGGGACGGAGTGGAGGAAGTGGAGGTGGAAGTGGAGGTGGAAGAGGAGGTGGAGGAGGGAGTTGAGGAGGAGGAGGTGGAAGAGGAGGTGGAGGAGGGAGTTGAGGAGGTGGAAGAGGTGGAGGAGGGAGTTGAGGAGGTGGAAGAGGAGGTGGAGGAGGGAGTTGAGGAGGAGGAGGAGGAGGTGGAAGAGGAGGTGGAGGAGGGAGTTGAGGAGGAGGAGGAGGAGGAGGAGGAGGAGGAAGTGGAGGTGGAAGAGGAGGAGGAAGTGGAGGTGGAAGAGGAGGTGGAGGAGGAGGAGGAGGAGGAGGAGGAAGTGGAGGTGGAAGAGGAAGTGGAAGGGGATGAGGAAGGGGATGAGGAAGGGGATGAGGAAGAGGAAGTTGAAGTAGAGGAGGAGAAAGTTGAAGTGGAGGAGGAGGAAGTGATACAGCGAGCAGTGCTGCATATAGCAAAACGGTTTGTCTAGTTGTATGCTGGGCGATGTGTCAAACAGTGACGGGAGAACCAATGTTACCAAAATTCATCCAATGGAATAACGATATATTTGACCACACAACAGCAAAAATGTGCGCAACAACTTAAAGTGAAAAGATTATATTAAGTAGATACAAGACAATTATCCGGAGTCAAAGGATGAGATGTTAATGATGTATGTCGTGGGGAGACCTAATTTATGACCTTAGCGTGTTTCAGCAGTGGGAAAGAGATACAAGTAGGAACAGTACAAGACAGCGATGGCAGAAGATGGGAGGCCCTAAAGGGGGATGTGGTCAAGAGGATTTTCAACTATATATGTTATTAAACTATGTGTCATATATGTATAGAAAAAAAAAGGATTATTAAAAGGAATGCGAGGACTGTGTGTAATAAACTTCCTCTGCAATTTAAAGAAAAAGAAATTATTCGCCAAGAAACAAAATAATACAGGCAGCTCTTGCATCCATTTTCTATACATACGTGTGGTGTGTGTTCATTGACGAAAGAGAATTTCTATTTTCCATGGAGGTAGACCCCTCATCTGGGATACCACGTTGGGATATTTCCAGTGACAACTTGGTGTGGTTCAGGTACCAACCCAGCCTCCGTGCTCATCAGGTTGAGAAAAACAAACTGTCAAAGTATTTGTCGTTCACCGACAAGGTTCGCTGGCAGAAACGTTAGCACGCCGGGCGAAATGCTTAGCAGTATTTCGTCTGCCGCTACGTTCTGAGTTCAAATTCCGCCGAGGTCGACTTTGCCTTTCATCCTTTCGGGGTCGATTAAATAAGTACCAGTTACGCACTGGGGTCGATATAATCAACTTAATCCGTTTGTCTGTCCTTGTTTGTCCTCTCTGTGTTTAGCCCCTTGTGGGTAGTAAAGAAATAGGTTCTTGGTCGAACCGGTGACAGTGTACACCTCCGGCACTCTTGGCCCCAGAACATATCCTTGCTCACTGCCATCAGGGCGGAGATGACTATCTGCAAGTACAAGCCCCAAGAGTCAGAGTGGCTATTCCAATGCAATTTCCTCACCATCGTCTAGGACGTGAATTTTATTTCCTTAAAACTTTATGCATTGTTCGTCTTTCACATCCTACAGTATGCGATTATAACAAAGTTTTATCGTTACAACTGCTGACTCCGACATTTCATAATATTATTTACCAACCAATTTCTCCCGCTGCAGTCAGTGACTCTCGACTTCAACTAAAAATTTTATTGTTACGTATATATATATATATCATATAACGCAATTGGATGACCACTCACTCTTCTGAGTTTATCCAGCCTTTGGTGGGTCGTGTTTTACCTCCAGCAAGGTGTCCCAAAACCGCCCTACTCCCATGCTACTGGTAATATAACCCAGTACAACTTTTAACATAATCGTACCGCCGGCAACAACCTCAAGGACAAATATAAAACTACATTTATAGTGTAAATAACAATTACTTTTATATTTTTAAAACAATGAATTTGATTTGTTTTATATATATATATATATATATATATATAGAGAGAGAGAGAGAGAGAGAGGGAGAGAGAAATATCATTATTTTTAATTCTCTATAAGCATAACTACAGATTACTGCCCCACCCTCGAATTTGGATGATCATAACTTTCAGAAAAATGGATATTTTTTAATGAAATTTTCTACGAATATGTGTTATATCATGTAGATTCCGAATATACAAAACTTTTGGGGGAAAGTGTTTTAGGAGGGAGTGGGGTGGAGAATTTCAGAAAATTCGCCGGCGTCCACTTCAGTTCGTTTTAACTTATTTTTTTATGAAATTTCCTACAAATATACCTCGGACTATGTAGATTCCGAGAACATAGGAATTGGGGGGGGGGGAACAATTGGGGCTTACTTTTGAGGACCGTTCCCCACTCGGAGATGCTTCGTAACAAGTCGTCAATATTTGTTTTTTTACTGAAGCAGCAGGCAATGAAGCTGTCACCGGAAAACTCGTTATGCTAAAAATACCAGCTAAAGGTCTAAACGTTTCTAACAGAAAGACATTGAATAGAATAATTCCCCGTTTGAACTTTCTTAATTACATATATATGTGCGTGTGTGAGGACTATAAATCTACGGATGCGCAAACGCACAAAACGGAGAAAATGAAATAAATATGGATGGCTTGTTCCGAAACACACCCGAGTGGGGAACGGTCCTCAAAAGTAACCCCCAATTGTTTTCCCCCCAAATTCTTATGTTTTCGGAATATACATAGTCCGAGGTATATTTGTAGAAAATTTAATTAAAAACTATCCATTTTTCTGAAAGTTATGATCATCCAAAATCGGGTGGGGGGGATCTGTAGTTATGCATATATATATATATATATATATATATATATATATACAGAGAGAGAGAGAGAGAGAGAGAGATACACGCAGGAGTGACTAAGTGGTAAGTAGCTTGCTTACCAACCACATTGGTCCTGGGTTCAGTCCCACTGCGTGGCTCCTTAGGCAAGTGTCTTCTACTATAGCCTCGGGCCGACCAAAGCCTTGTGAGTGAATTTGATAGACGGAAACTGGAAGAAGCCCGTCATATATGTTTGTGTGTCTGTGTTTGCCCCTCCCCCCAATATCGCTTGACAACCGATGGTGGTGTGTTTACGTCCCTGTAACTTAGCGGTTCGCCCCCCCCCCCAAAAAAAAACCATAGAATAAATACTAGGCTTACAAAGAATAAGCTCTGGGGTCGATTTGCCCGATGAAAGGCGATGCTGCAGCATAGCCGTAGTCAAATGACTGAAACAAGTAAAAAGAAATATATACAAGTAAAAACAAATAAATATATATATATACACACATTTATATATATATATATATATATATACTAAAATCATCAATAACTAACAAATACGACAAATATATCAATTAATTTTTAAAAACCAAAGAAAGTTATTTAAGCACTTACTTTTAATGCTGTCCTTGTCGTAACCTTTCACAAATGTTTAAAAAAAATAATATGAATATAGGATATACAAATGTATTAAAGCACACCCGTGAAAGATAGGCTCTACTGGTCAAACTAGTTTCGATTAGAAAGCTTGAATTGTGCTGCAGAGACAGACAGCTGCTTGAGAATAGATAAAAATCAGTTCTAAAACTTCAGGTCAACCTGGGGTGTGAATAACATTAAACGAGAATAGAAAATACTGGTGAAAAATCATTTCAGTGATTTAATAACAATTTCCTTGTATTTAATTGTCCAATTAAAATAATTCCGATTAAATTACGCATGCGGGGATCAGAAAGGGGACTTGTGTTGTTATTGCTATCTGTCCTGGGTCAGTCCTGATGGAGCATAATTATAATCGAAGACATTCTAGCCATAACCATCTCACCTATTTAGGAGTATGTAGTGCTACATTATGTACTGTGTTTTTACTTTATTCAAGAATGGCGGTGTTTCAGAAGAGATTTGGTTGTTATTTCTGATCACTGAGAAGCTACCTCGTTGACTCGGTCGTGTCAAATTATTATTTGCACATTTCGTCTGCTATTTACGTTCTGAGTTCAAATTTCGCCGAGGTCGACTTTGCCTTTCAACCTTTCGGGGTCGATAAATTAAGTACCAGGTATGCAATCGACTTAATCTGTTTGTCCTCTCTGTGTTTAGCCCCTTGTGGGTAGTAAATAAAAAAAAATATACATATTATTTGCACATGGGATTAGGAGAATCGGTAAAGCGTTATTACAAAATACCTTGTTGATATTAGTTACGTGTCTCAGTCCTGAGTTCAAATCCCACCGCGAAAGACATCGTTTTTCATCCTTCTGAGATTAAATAAAGAGCAGTCAAGTACTGGTAAACCGACTATACCCGTGTCACCGAATTTAACATCTTTTACTTATGCTAGTTATAATTATTATTTGTAAAGCTATATAAGGCAGCGAGCTTTGAGGATAGTTCTGCCTCGTAGTCAGCCGATTGCAACTGGGGGTGCTGAACAGGGGTACGGACAAAAGCCCTTACTTAAAGTGTGAAAGTGGACAAAAGCCCAATGCTTATAGTTTTCGGGGGGGGGGGGTTTATTATTATTTTTCAGATTTCTTCCAATATATTTCGTTTTTATTTTCATTCTACTTGTTGCAATCATTAAACTGAGGCCATGCTGGGGCATCACCTCGAAGAATTTTTAATCGAATATATCAACTCCAATATTCTTTAAAATGATTTTCAACAAGCACTTGTTAAGCCTAAAAGGTCTTTCTACATGCTAGAGATAACAGCCTAATATTTAAACATTATTTTTATATATTTTCAAATAAACAAAAGCAGAAACCGCGGTTATAAAAAAACAAAACACTTTCATACTTTAACTGTGGGGTTTGAGGATCTTTTCCTTTTGAACGGCACATGTCAACACAATTTCTAGTTAACTAAACACTTAAAAACTTCGTATACTGGTAGAATGTGTCAAAATAAAACATTTTTTTCTCTTGGCTTTCTTGGTAAATTTGTAATTCGTTTGTTTAACGTAGTTTAATTTTTCGAATTTTAACCAATGAATCGCCTCTAATTGAGCTAAGATCATTTGCTGCGTCTAAAACTGAGACAACACCCTCACCTTCACCCTAAATTTTTGCCTTTCGTTTTTTTTTTCTTAATTGTTAAATTAATTTAAGGATAACAATTTTAAAAAAAACGAAAGGCTAAAACGAAAGCAATGGAAAATAATTTAAACAATTAACAAACAAAATAATTCTATAATTTTATACACACACTTTCCGTATACGTATGGAAAGCGTGTGTATAAAATTATAGAATTATTTTGTTTGTTAATTGTTTAAATTATTTTCCATTGCTTTCAGTTTTTTTTACATGCGTAACAATTAAATTAATTTAACAATTAAGAAAAAAAAAAATTAGGGTGAGGGTGAGGTTTAGGGTTAGTGACAGGATGTTGTCTCAGTTTCAGATGCAGCAAATGATTTTAGCTCAATTAGAGGCAATTCATTGGTTAAAATTCGAAAAATTAAACTACGTTAAACAAACAAATTACAATTTTCTCAAGAAAACCAAGAGAAAAAAATGTTTTATTTTGACACATTCTACCAGTATACGAAGTTTTAAAGTGTTTAGTTAACTAGAAATTGTGTTGACATGTGCCGTTCAAAAGGAAAAGATCCAGGTTTTGTTTGAGGGGCTTTTGTCTTATGGGGCTTTTTTCCTAAGGGTCTTTTGTTTTACACCCGCTGAACAGAACTCTAAAAACTGTACTGTTTATAAAATTTTATTATGTCTCTGTTGTGTGGAAATAGAACACTCCCAAGGTAGAACAAATGGATTAGCCCACCAGGATAAATATGGTGGAGTAATTCCAATGGGTTCGACAGCTCATGAGCAATGTGTTGACTCGGTTCGAGTAGTACCAGTGAGCGGACAAGCATCTAGCACTATCTCTTAAACGGACTTAATGTATTATTTTATTATATCGTACGAGAAGTGTATGACACAAGTCTCTCAAAAAAATTCAGAACACGAAATAAAATCAGGTTACATTCATTTAATACAACGGTAACACAAGGCAAAAAATTTAAGAAAATCGTCCGTCTGTACTTGATTTATATTTATTAAGGGAAGCAAGTATCACGAGGTTTGATTCTCGTTGGTGCTTCACATTTCGTCGAAAGGGTGTCATAATTCGAGTTAGCGTCAAAAACGATGATTCACATGTAGCTGTGCTAGATCCAAATGTTAATGCTGTACCATACAAAAGATAAACATTTGGAAAGGCATCCTGTACAATACGTAAAGATCCAAAAATATCAAGCAGTGCCATCATATTTTGTTGGGAAATGTATGTTTTAGCCACAGTAAGTTCAGAAAATAAGGCCGATTTATCGCAATTAACTAAATTGCTCAAAGGTTTCAAAGCACCAAAATCTAAAAATATCTCAGATGTTGGTAGTAGACTTGCCAAGGAAGAATACATACTATCGTTTTGCTCTGAAAATCTTAAATATTAAAGAGTTTCTCAGTTTGGTTATTTCACTCTTTGCAATCTTAAGAAGCCCAAGGCCATGGTATATATCACATTTGTGACTCTGAAGCTGTTTGTCTACTGGTCTAATTATATGCAGAAATTTGCTAAGAACAAGGGCTAGAAAAACAAACCTTGGGGAATGAACTTTATGTAAAATTCCAGTTGCCTCTATACACGTTTTTGAATCTGACAAAATCTGTGCATTCGGTTAGCAAACCAACAATTTCTGAGTGATTTTTCTATAACAGAAGCAAAGGAGCTATGCTCCATAAGACGTGACAACTTCAATCCTTTGCAGAGACTCTGGCAGTTTAATAAAATTATGAAGAATATTAACAGTGTCGAAGAACGTAGCTAACTCTGGAATCCACTTTATTGTGTTAACCATGACAAGATGCAACAGATGATTAAGACAATGAACATAGAATATATATTTCTCAAGTTGATTCTGAATCTTTCGTTGAATGCCACATATTTTGCCAGACATCACAGAAGCACCATCATAGCATTGTGACAACATACGCTTTGGGTCAATGCAAAGGTTGGTTAATTCCTTAGTTATCAAGTTGGCTAATGTTTCAGCGTCATAATGTTGAGTAGTTGGCATTGCAACTAACTTTTCCAGAACCCTGCCGTTTTTCAAGTACCTAATAACAATTGCAAGGTTTTCAGTATTACTCAAATCACGCGTTCTGTCACATATCGGAACATTTTATTTCATCGATCTCGAGGCTGACAGTGTGTCTTCTCAACAATTTGATGATTTTGTTTTGTATTGCTGCTGAGGTGTAGGTCGCATTTTTTGGAATCATGCTGTAACATTCCATTAGCTTTGAGTCTTTCTCTAATGTGTACTGGAATAATTTCATAAAAAGACCACAAGGCTGTGTGTCATCTTCTGAATAAAGATCCTGAAAAGCTTCCTTTCCTCGAAAAGGCAATTCGTTTGCACAAAGAAAATGAACAATATCAACAATGGTTTTTGCTTAACTGATCATTTTGCAAGATTGAAGACACGGATGTTATTGTGGATAAACGCTCTTGGCATTCCTTCCATGTTACCATAGCTTGGATATGAGATGCAGAGTTTGCATGTTTATTTAAACCTTTGTTTTTTTTTTCTTTTGCATGATGCCAATTAGAATATCCATTTTTAATAAAACAAGTATCAGCTTCAGCAAAAGTATTAAAGTGCCAACAAGCAAAACAAAACAAGGCTTTCTTTGAAAGAGAATACTCTAACCATGGTGACCAGTATACCAGATTGACGAGAAGTCACATTTCTGATTTCCATAAATTTTTGGATCAAACTTTGCTAGAACTGGCTGCACTGATTGGCAGTCGACCTGTCCTAGATCATCCAATGAGGGTGTCAAAGACTTTGCAAGACCTCTCATGAGCTGCGAAACTTCGTTTGCAATTCTTTTCTGTTTAGCATTATTAGATGAATCAGATTGGAAATTCAGCAATGATTGCTTCCGTTCTCTTTTTCGGTAGTGATTCATTATTTTTGGGCTCTGATATTCGCAATAATTAATTCTAAGGTAGAATATCGTAGTAAGAGTAACAATTTATGTATTTTTAAATTAAACTCGTAAGAGATTTCAGTTCAAGCAATTTTTGGATAAAACAAATTCCCATACTGGTGGTGGGGGAGCTGAGATGATAACTGGGGGGGGGGTGAGCACCCCATAGCCCACCCTCATCCACCATGGCTACATGCCTGAGATAGTTAGAGCGTCATGCATGCACACACGCGTGCGAATGTATATACACGCACACATACATTGTGAGAATCGCTGAATAACAAGGATAGTGATGGGGTCAAACATCAGCTTCAAATGAATATATATCTGCAAGTGTGATCATTGACAGAGCGGCTAACCAGCTTCCATGCCAGTGGCACTTAAAAGGCACCATTCGAGCGTGATCATTACCAGCGTCGCACTACTGGCACTTGAGCCCCGTGCTTGTCGGGTATTAAGAGCACCGTCCGAGCATGATCGTTGCCAGAGCGGCTATCTGGCCTCCTTGCCGGTGGCACGTAAAAGACACGATTTGAGCGGGATCATTACCAACATCGCCTTACTAGCACCCGCACCGGTGGCATGTGTAAAATATTCGAGCAAGGTTGTTGCCAGTGCAGCTGGACTGGCCACATGCCGGTGGCACATAAAAGCACCCACTACACTCTCGGAGTGGTTGGCATTAGGAAGGGCATCCAGCTGTAGAAACTTTGCCAGATCAAGATTGAAGCCTGGTGCAGCCATCTGGTTTGCCAGCCCTCAGTCATTCGTCCAACCCATGCTAGCATGGAAAGTGGACGTTAAACGATAAAGATGATGATGAATCTCTTCTGCTCCTCTGTTTTCAGACTGTTCTACAAATTGATTAACTGCTCTCTCTCCCTCAGTGAGAGAGAGTGAGAGGGTTTCACCCACATTTATCTTTCTATTCTTTTTTTTAAACTGACACAACTATCCTAAAAGTGGTATTTGTATTTTTTTAACTGAGAAATATTGCAAATTTTAAAATTCTTAAAAGAAAAAAACAACAAAAAATAAGTATCAGATATGTGTAAATTATGTTTTAATCATAACTGATTCATTGAATTTTATGTCTATAAATTAGAATGTTTCAAATATGTGACAGTCCCATGAAGGGAATCATACTACTGCTATTTAGCCCTAGGAAGCAGCAATGCTGCTTGTCGGCCTTGATACATTTCCTGTGTCCTTATATATATAAGGTCCCATGATTCCCTTCATGGGACTGTCACATTAAATTGACAGTATACAATTACTTTATCGTACCACTACTGCATAAATATGTCAGATATTTAGAAATATATTATTTCTATTTTTTGTTTCAAATATATTTTTGAATAAAGCATGCCATAACCTTCGACAGGCAGCTTGTTCAGTATCAAAAATCTTCAAGGTTTCATGAGGATTATCAAAGGCAGGGAAGCTCGGCAGACTTCAACTATTTCTGAGAATTGATTAATAAAAGAAATCACAGATATAAGGAAGAAATGAAAGTGAAAATTCTTCAACTGTAGATGGAATATGTATTGCAGATTCAGTTTATAGAAACCTCACTGTTATACTATGGCACTTGCATATTATTTGTGCTTTGAATATCAAATGAAGAAAAGAAATAATCACTTTGTGAGTATTGTAAAAATAAGCATTCACTGATGAACATCTCATTAGGCTATGTGCTTTCACATAAAAGATAAATGTTATATTGAAAATACAATGTGATTTAGTTTATCCATTGTTACAAGAGATGACTTCAGACAAATGAATATAACAGAGATTTCAGTTACTTGGCTATATAATAATGTGGAGGCATGTGGCTTAGTGGTTAGGGTGTTGAATTCATGATTGTAAGATTGTGGTTTCAATTCCTGGACTGGGCGATGCGTTGTGTTTTCAAGCAAAACATTTCATTTCACAATGCTCCACTCCCCTCAGTGGGTAAAAATGAGTATTCCTTTGATAGAACAGTGTCCTATCCAGAGGAGAACATATACACCAGAGAATCCAGGAAACCAGCCCCAGGAGTCTACATGACTTGGGAAGAAACTTTATCCATTTTTATATGTACCGTAAATCCTCGAGTATAGTCTGCCCTTGAGTATATTATGCAGGAGATTTTTAGGGGGGTTGTACCTCTAAAAAACCTAAGCCTTGTGTATAATATGCACCCCTTCTCTAACTTGAGTCATGCTTAATTAAGCCAGCAGCACCTAGTCAAACAAACACTTCTGCGCATGCGTCATCATCGTCATTTAACATCTGCTTTCCATGCTAGCATGGGTTGGATGATTTGACTGAGGACTGGTGAACCAGATGGTTGCACCAGGCTCCAATCTTGATTTGGCAGAGTTTCTACAGCTGGATGCCCTTCCTAATGCCAGCTACTCTGAGAGTGTAGTGTCTGCTTTTATGTGCCACCGGCACAAGGGCCAGTCAGACGGTACTGGCAACGGTCACGGAAAATCATGTTTTTTTTTATTTTTATGCTGATGTTCTTAATTGTTATATGGGAATGTAAATATGTTTGCAAATTGTTTTTGTTACATGTTATTCTCTGTTCTGAATACTTTTATTTTAATAAATGTTGCTTACTGCAAGTTATGGATGATTCTTTTATGACTTCATTGCTTTCAAGCTTAGCTTAATGTATTTTCGCACCCGACATCACAAAATGTGTCTGAATAAACATTGCCGGACAGCAAATAGAGACTAGGACATTACTTAGAAAATATTTTTCATTTTTAACCTCGTATATAATACGCACTAGGGATTTTGACCTTTAAATTTTGGGGAAAAATGCGGATTATACTCGAGGATTTACGGTAACAATGAAGAATAGCTGCTTAACATACCTCTACTAATATTTGAAACCAAATTTTTTTTTCTGTTGTAATTAGCCAATAATACATTTAAATAAGTCTAAAGTATTAAAACTAGTGGAAAAAGGAAAAGAAAAAAGAAAACAGTAAAATCAATATTGTATCAATAAAAAAATTTTAAAATATCAATTATTTAGTCTTTCAGAGGCTGAAGACCAAATGTTGGAAATTTCAAGTCTGGAGCAACCCAGTCAGGCCAATACATGTCTTTCATTCTTTCAAAGTAAGCAGTTAGGTTAGGGAATATTCCATCTAATAAAATAAAATAAAAAATAATATCATTAAATATATAATCTTATAATGAAAACATCTTATGTAAATAACACAGAAAGGTTAAGAACAGAACCTTCCTAAAACAATCAGGGGTTTGGCTGCAAAGTTTATATGATTGCTTCCCATCTGTGTGGCCTTGGGTTCAGTCCCACTCTGCGAAACCTTGGGCACGTGTCTTCTATTGTAGCCTCAGGTCAACTAATGTCTTGTGAGTGGATTTGGTAGATGGAAGATAAAAGAAGCCGCCCATTGTGTGTGTTTGTGTGTGTGTGTGTGTGTGTGTGTGTGCATATGTGTGTGTGCATGTGTGTGTGTGTGCATGTATGTGTGTGTGCGTACATGCATGTGTGTGTGTGTGTGTGTTTGTCCCCAACGCTGCTTGACAGCCATTGTTGGCTTGTTTATACTCTTATAACTTTAGGGGCTTAGCAGAAGACACCAATACAATAAGTACCAGGATTTTAAAAAAGTACTGGGGTTGATTTGTTCAATTAAACCCTTCAGGACAGTGCCCCAGTATGGCTGTAGTCCAGACTGAAACATGTAAAAGATAAAAGAATAAGACTATCAATTTAGAATCTTCTAATGGGGCTGCAAGTAACTTACCAAAGTTGTACCACAGTTAGGTTTCTACTTTAGAACTAAAATATAATTCAGTCTTAAACAGCACCTAATCCTTTATTAAACCCAAATGCAAAGGTTAGAGTGTTGGGCTCATGGTCATAAGTCGTTGGTTTGATTCCTGGCCCAAACAGAGAGTTGTGTTTTTGAGTGCAGCACTTCACTTCACATTACTCACCCTTTGGGGTCAAAAGAGCAACTCTTGTCTGTTTGTTACTGCACAGACAGCTAAAACAGTTAATGGAAGCAAGATACATGCTGTCAAATCATACTCAGTTGCAGATGACGGCTGTACCTATTTTTCATAACACGTCTTATAAACAAAAGAAATTTTAAACTTTTTCTTACTAATATTTACTTCCGGTACTAATGTAATCTTCTCTGAATAAGTAATTTATGTTTCAGTCAATCACAGAACCAAATTTTATTGAATTTGATACCATAGAAAAAAATTAAAAACTCTGAAGAAACCAATTTTTTCTTACATCACACAGTAATAAATTTTCCTTGAGTATTAACTAGAATATTTGTGATACTAACCTTCAATGATCTTAGTGCAAAAGCTACTTTTCGGCATCTGTTTTGTCACTGCAATTATCCCAAATATAGCACAATCAGTCTCACAAGGTTTATCTCCCATCAGAAACTTCTTTTCACCTGATCAAAGATTGGTAAAGATTTAGATTATTGTATAAGAATTAATTAACAATGTTAACACTTTAAACTTATTGTAGATGGAAATACAATTAATTAAACTTAATTGGAAATGTTAAGTTAGATGTGAAACAACCCAGGTCTGTATTCTAAGTGAAACAGCTGGAAATTGATGTAGCCTACCAGCTCGAAAATTTTCTCACTTGAACAGGAATCGTTATTATTATTACCTCCGCCTTAGTGAAGGCGGAGATAATAATAATAGTTCGAAATTTCCCCAAGACACCTGATGAAGGCTGGAGGGTAAATCAGCTGAAACATTATATTAACAACAAACATGATGAGGACAAATACCCATCAATTGTAAATAATGTAAATAATGTACATAATTCCTCATCTCTTAAATATAGAACTGTAAGTCCTCTTGTGTAAAACTAGATCAGTTCCATCAATAAACATTGTTTATTAAATGTCATCCAATCAATGGACATGATTCTATCATGTGACATTTTTCACTCTCACTTGGTTTATTATTTAAGCTTACGTTGATTCATCCAAGGGGACACTTTATGGACTATACCAGGTGAAGTAAGATATACGTTGACTCATTGTTATAGATTTACTCCTTTCACCGTAGCATGCTTACTGTGGTACAAACAGTTCATCTAGCATTATGGACAATTGAAGTTACAGTTTGCCATTTTGCATTTCAGTTTGGAATTGTTGTAATGTTTTTCTTCGTTTTTTAATAAAGTTATTATCTAAACACATTATCATTATTTGTCTTACATTATAACAATTACTGTCAGAAAGTAATACTTGATCAGTTCCATCAATTAATTGGCCTGGATAGCCACTTCAAAAGTATTAGAGCTATGACAATCTGGTTTTTTTTTCTCTCTCTCTCTCTCTCTTCCAGACAGTGTGTCTTGGACTATACTGTCCATTGTGCTTTTCCTTTTATAACGCTAAAGGTGATGGGAAGGAGATTTGTCTGCTATTTCAAGTATTCTACTGTGTAGAGCATCTTTCATTTATTTGAATTCTTTGATGTTTTCTAGAACTGTAAGACCAAAGTATGAAAGGGAGAAAGGTCAAAGAATTCAAAAGTTGGGAAGAAAGATCTGATGATTATAGAATGTGAATTTGAGAAAACATTTGAGGGATGACATTTTCAAAGAAAAGTTAATATTTTCAAGATATTTGACAATGTATGAGAGAAAGGTTTCAATATGATAAATGAAAGTCTGATTACTGAAAAAAAAAAGTCTTTTATGTTATTGATAGACAATAGCCAGACCAAAGATGAACCGAATTGAATTGAAGTAACAGAGACAAGACTTTAGCCATTTTGATATCAACCCATCTAATACCACCTTTGGTTCCAGGATACAAACATTTTATTTTGAAGTGATCTGAATTAAAACTTACAATCAAAATTTCAGGTTAATTTATATTCCAACCACCAGATTCAACATCATTTAACATCCGCTTTCCATGATGGTGTGGGTTGGATAGTTTGACATGGAACTGGCTAGCAGGGAGTTGTCCAGACTCCAACTGTCTGTTGTGGCATGGTTTCTACAGCTGGATGCCCTTCCTAATGCCAACCACTTAACAGAGTGTGCTGGGTGCTTTTTATGTGCCACCAGCACTTTTCAGAATTAAATGCAATAGAACTAGTGTATTTCAACAGAAATATGGTAACAAAAGGGTTAAGTAACTAGGATCTACAGAGGTAATAAAATATTATGCTCAGACTATGATAGAATTACCTTTATGGTATAACTTACCAATAAAATCAGAGAGTGCCTTTAAATCTCCCATTGCAATATGTTCCACTTCAGAACGAGAATGTCGACCAATACCCTGGCTGTATGTTTGACTGAGAAGTATTCTTTTTATTCTCCAAATGATAATTTTTGGAACAGGAATCAGTTGTCGAAGAGATGGATCAGAATAACTGTAAACAAATCGACTGAGAGCCAAAGCCCTGAAGAATATAACGAAGAGAAATAATTAGCTGAATTAAACAAAATTAATTTATGTTTCAAAAACAAAAAAGTTTACTAACTAAACATTAAAGAGGAGTAGATACATGTATGTATGCATGTATTTATCTATACAAGTATGTGTGTGTGTGTGTGTGTGTAAAATGCAAGTGTAGAAACATCAAGAAATATGTATACATGTCTTCATTAACGATGTGTCTGAAAGCAAATTCAGGCAGAAATGATAGCTTATAATACATTAGATTAAAAACTCTTCATTGGGGGAAAAAGAAATGAGGATAGAAAACTACCCAAGGGACTTGAATCATTCATCTTCTGGGTTAACTGAAATAAAGCACAATAGAATTTGGATATAATTAATTAGGTTTATCCCCACTAAATAGTTGTTATTTATTCTTTTATTTTATAGGGATCCAAGGTAAAACTCAATCTTGGTTGCATCTGAAATTATATCATTGAAACATGGAACTCTCTCTTCTATTACTCCACTGTTTTGGGGTTCAATACAATTTTCAAAAAATACTTAGTCCCTACTCAGCAAAGAAATGTCCATTATGTATGGATCATAAACAGAAGGAAATGATTTTGTCTAATCCTACCTGTCCAGAGCATAAACTCTATGGAGTTCTCACCATTGTTTATGGCTTTCACTGCAGATGGTAACTTTAAAGATGTTCAAGCAGATGCTGACCCCTAATCCTCTAACCAGAAAATAAAAAGAAAGTTTAAAATATTGCTAACCAGATATCATACAATTTCTAAAATGAAAAGAAATTGAAAAAAACAAAAAAAAATGATTTACCAAAATAAATTCTCTTCCACCATTTTCTGCATAGCTCTAGCAATACATTTTTGCTCATCCGGGAGATGACTGTTACAATCAACATCGAATTTCTTATTTAAATACTCAATAATGAACTGGGAGTCACTGACAGCTTCTCCGTTGTACGTAATCCAAGGTGATTTGTGTTTCGGTGACATTTTATGGGTATATTCAACCTGGCAGTATATGAAATATATATATATATATGATTTTTAATTTTACATATAATTGGACATTCAATATAGATGGAAATTTTAAAAATCTGTTAACATTTCGAAACTGATCCATTACAAGAGATCTCTCATAGTGTTGTAGCAATGATTCGAAATCCCAACCACTAGATAACCATTCAGATGCCACGGGCGAACCACATTAGATTCATATGATTGGTCTATTAAGCAACTAATCACTGCGAAGCCATGGCATAATTTCATTTCCTAGAATGTTCTTCTTGTACCCTATAAAAGACCACTTTTGGCACCTAAACTTTTGGCAGCAGAGCAACTTGTGCCTCTATTATCATTTTGATGGTTCCAGACATTTGTGCAGATGGCTTATGGAAGATGACCAATGGCCTCAGTCACCACGAAGGTAGCGCAAATGATTTCATATAGTTTGAGCCAACCACATGGTACAGTGCCTGTAGCTTTCTGTAACCTCAGAGCAGTATCTTTCTCCCAGTCTGTAGTTATTGCAATTGTTAGCTGTAAATGGCCAATGCAGATTGTTATATACAACAATCAATGCTTCAGCTACATGTTCACGGGTGCAGTTTAAGCTATCTTTTTCACACAACGAATAACATATTTTCATTCACCAATTCAACCATGGCACAGCAAACAACCAGCACTGATAGCGACAGTGTCTTGGCATTTACAGAACATTGGTAACTGTGCATCCAAAAGACAAGGCTTCATATTCAGAACATTAGAATCTGAGGGTTGTGTCAATGAGGGTTGCCCATGCATCAAGTTGTAGACCTGGGCAAAAACTTTGTGGAAGATTAGCAGTTTCCTATGCATGCAAGTTTTCTCTGTCCATGCCAGAGATGATGTCCAAGGAAAAGACAATGCCGTTACAGTTCAGCTCTGTTATCATTTCAAACATTATTGTCAAAACACAACGAGCTAGAACAAATGTGAGGCATCTGGTCAGATGCTCTAACAATTCTGCCTGTTACTTTTTATTGAACAAAAAAAGGAAGAAAAGGGAATGTTGACCTCGATGTGATTTGAACTCAGTAGATAGAACAAATACTGAAAAGGCTTTCTATCCGACAGCTCTAACAACTCTACCGATCCACTCTTATCCAGGAGTATTGGTCATATCAAGAAAATCGATGAGTACCGGTCATATCGACAAAATAAATCTCGTCCTCCACAACCATTACCATCCAGTCAATGTCATCGACTCTTCTATGCAAGAATTGGTCTACAGAGTCTTCAATGCCATCACCATAAAGGAAGCGTTCAACAAAGAAGAAACTAAATTTTTGACTACAGGATAAAGCCAACGACTGGTCATTTATCCTAGGAGTATTTCTCATGTATATCTACAACTGTACTACCACTGTTTCACACGTTCTTCAAAGAATGGTCATATAGCTAGATAGGTTGTATTCCATCTAATGTGATTCAATTCAGAAGGCTGTAATATCATTTGACAGTAAACCCGGTATAAAGAATTACATGGAACAAGGTGGTAACTTTAAATACCTTTAATGTAATGTGACCACGCATATATATATATATATAAGCTGAATGAAAAATGGAAATGGTCTGATGCGTGGAAGCCATGGTCTTCTCCTGTGTGTTACCTTCTATCTTCTAGCTGGCGTATCATGTGTGCGTGTGTGTGTGTGTGTGTGAGAGAGAGAGAGAGAGAGAGAGAGAGAGAGAGAGAGACTAGATCGCGTCTTTACTGTCCGACGTCTTGGCGAGAAAAGAGAAAGAGATGAGTGTTTGAACCGTAATGTTGCTTATGCCCTCTATTGTTCAACTAATTAGGCAACCGCCGTCAGAGGAGGTAACTGCACCTACAGTCATTTTGCTAAGTCAAAGTCTTATCCACCAACATACAGTCGTGCCGCTTCTTTACTTTATGTCTTTTTCTGCTACTTCATACACCCACATTCTTCAATGTGCCAACACATCATTCACTACGTGGTCGGTCGGTCAATCTATTAAAAATACTCGTCAAATCTCTTTCAAACCACACTTTTCCTGTCTTAGATTAAGGATACGTTGTAGAATGCAGAACTAGATTTCTTGCACATGGGATATTGCTACAATGGTCACTACTAGGAAACCTTTGATCATAGGTCTCCTCGATCGCGACTGATTTGGGCTTGAACTTCAGCATCAATAACATTAACATCCCATCCTCATTTATATTGTACTTCACCTCCCCAGACGCGTGTAGCGGCACAAGCAGCCAGTGCCATATTGGATGAGATCTTGCGGCATCCATTGCCATCTCCGAGACTGGAGCGAAACCTCACCTGCATCCATTTGCCATGCGCGAGATCACAACGAGGCTCGCTATGGAGAAAACTATATAGAGTGAAAAACCTCTTCAAATTCCTGTTCTTCGGCGCCATTACACAGCAGCACTGGCTGAACAACACCACTGGCTGTGGTTTTCTGCCTGTCTATTTCCAGAGGCAATGCGCCCACACTATCAGAGCTTAAGATGGTAGCTGAGAGCAGCACACTTCACCTCTCCTGTAAATAAACCAGTTGTAAATAGCAGATGTACTTGAAGTCTTTTTCTCTTCGCCTACCGGAAACCTGAACTACATAAAGAACAAGATGATGGAAGGAAACGATATTCTTCCGATATCGTAAACCTTGCCTTTCCATTAAACGCGCTATTATGTACTGTCCTACAGTCATCCCTCACTAGAACTTCACCACTCTGGTGTAACCTGTCTATCTACATTATTTTTTTTTATCACAGACGTTGACTTTGAGAATTCAGACTGAACTTTAACCTATCAATTTTATTAATTTGTGAAAGCATACGAAGAGCATGGTCGCTTCCCGCCTACTTTGACTAATTAATTTTAAGATAACTGCAAACTCAGTGAAATTTCTTTCAAGTCATGTTAGTAAATGTTAATCAAATTATCAATTAATTTTTTCCATTTATTCTAGATTGCAACCACTTACCTTATTTCTGAAGAAACATAACATTTACTATTGTTAAATCTAAATATATCTGGCTTTACAGACGCAGGAAAATAGAAGTCTATTGCGCTTTTCATTAGCAGAGAGAACGCCAGCATGAAACAATTTTGATCAATAATATAGCGAAAACAGATATAAGCTATTGAAAAGGTTGCAACACGCAACGAAAATTTTAGGAAAATAAAAATAAAAAATAAGTGGAAATTTTACCGGTGAGTGTGTTAAATTATAAGGCACAAAAAAAAATGACTCTCCCCAGACACAACAGAATATGCTTCTACACACGAACTCATATAAATAATCTTGCAAACCAAATCCCAAAACGAAAGATATAACGAAGTCTTACCTGATACGGCAACTTGGCCATACGGAGAAAAGTCTCTAGCTTTATGGCAAAAGGAGAGATGTTCGGAGCTTCTCGTATTCTTGGTATCAAATGAAGTATGATCATGTTTTCTGGATAAGCTGTCTTCCTTTAAATAATTGAAAACAAAAACAGAAATTACATTATTTACATTCGACGGATATTTGTCCTCACCTTGTTTGTTGTTATCACAACGTTTCGGCTGATATACCCTCCAGCCTTCATCAGGTGTCTTATTATTGTTGTTATTGTTATTGTTCTGGTCACTGCTTGGAATTTTAACGACATTTCTGTAAAAACAGAAATGTCGTTAAAATATCAGATGACTCTGGAGGCATAAAAAGTAACGGTGACTTCAATGGAGCTTGAACTTAGAACATTGAGAGAGAAAAATAAATACTCGTGACTTTCCGTTATAAAACAAATATTCGTGCATAACCATTATTTATAAGTAAAATATTAGTTTCAAATTTTGTCACAATGCCAGCAATTTCGGAGGAGGAGATAAGTCGTTTACATAGAGAGAGAGAGAAAAAGGGATAGTGAGATAGAGTGAGGGAAAGAGACAGTGAGTGGACACAAAGGAAGTGGAAGAGAAAGAGAGAAAGTGAGAGAGACAGTAGATACATAAATCCAAAGAGAAGTTCATACATAGATACATACACACCGTGAATATTGGATGTCAATTTCACTTTTCATTACCACACGAGGATAAAATTAACTCACAAATGGCTGAGTAGTCCACATTAACATAGTTCTCGGAGAGATTCAGCCTCACAGAGAATGTGACAAGGCTGGCCCCTTTGAACAACAACTACAACTCGAGATACACACACATACACACACACACACATACACACACACACACATACACACACACACACACACACACACACACACACACACACACACACACACATATATGTACATATATATGAGAAAGGAGTGAATGGTGACTCAAAGGAAGGTGGTGTTTGCTTTGTATTTTCAACCACAGCAAATATTGGATACCGTATCCTAAACAAAAACTAATGCATTCGTATATTTTTTTCAATTGAAACACTGAATCATTTTAGACATTTATTGTTTTAATAGCAAGAGAAAAACTGAGAGAGAAAGAGAGTGAAAGAGAAATAGCTTGAAGACACAACTAAAAGGCAACAGGTAGGAAGAGACAGGGAGGGAGAGAGGTGAAGACTTCGTTGTGGACTATCTGACACTTACTGTCTGTATGTATGTATGTGAGCCTGTGTTTGTCCTACCACCACCATTGCTTGACAACCGATGTTGGTGTGTTTGCATATATAGTCATTGGTGTTACATTACTTTCTATATTCTGTAACTTTTACGATATACTTCTCTAGGCCTCAGATTTTTGTGGGGAGGGGGCCAGTTGATTAGATCGACCCAGTACACAATTGGTACTTAATTTATCGACCCGGAAAAGACGAAAGGCAAAATCGACCTCGGCAGAAATTTTTCACGGGTCCAGCTAGTCAATAACGTTAATACGCTAACTTTTTATTTTTGTACGTACCTGTTGTGTGCGTCACACTTACTTCAAAGAAGTGGCAAAGTGAGAGAAAGGAAGAAAGAGAGAGGGGGAGAAAGGGAGAGTGAGAGAGAAAGTGAGAGAGAAAGGGAGAGAGAGAGTGAAAGAGAGAGAGAAAAAGTGAAAGAGAAAGAGTGAAAGAGACAGTGAGTGGTGACGGCGTTCGTTTTGTGTTTTTAAATATTACATCGCAAGAGAAGTAGATACATACACACATTGTTAAATCAAAAGCGGGTGAGAAAAGCGACACAAAGGAAGTGAAAGAGAAAGAGAGAAAGTGAGAGAGACAGTAGATACATAAATCCAAAGAGAAGTTCATACATAGATACATACACACCGCAAATATTGGATGTCAATTTCACTTTTCATTACCACACGAGGATAAAATTAACTCACAAACGGGTGAATACTCCACAGACATGCATAACATTAATGTAGTTCTCAGGGAGGTTCAGCCTCACAGAATATGACAAGGCTGGCCCCTTTGAATTACAGCTACAACTGTATATATATAAATGTATTTGTGTGTGTGTGTATAGTTTAGGTTAGTTAAAACATGTTTGCAATATGAAGTGTCGCGTGGTGGAAATAAACGTAATTATCAAACTTTCATTCATAAATCCATTTATCATTTCGTTCTTTTGCATTTTCGTTCTTCTGCATTTCAATTTTTACATTAAGGTTCTTTGAATATGTACGATGTATTTTAAGGTTAGATAGTAATTCCCTTTACGTTTGTGTAACTGAGATATTTTGGTTGGATTATATAGTCATTGGTGTTACATTATTTTCTATATTCTGTAACTGTCACAATATACTTTTCTAGGCCTGAGTTTTTTGGGGGAGGGGGCCAGTTGATTAGATCGACCCCAGTACACAACTGATACTTAATTTATCGACCCCTAAAGGACGAAAGGCAAAGTCGACCTCGGCAGAATTTGAACTCAGAACATAAAGACAGATGGTCACAATATACAGACATTTCTCATGGAACCAGTACACTGTTTACAGATGCTTACAAAGTAACAGCCATGTATACAACTAGAACTGACACATATCAGTACATAAACATACGTTCACATGTACATACACATGTACACACACACAAACACGTCTACACACTCTCCTTAATACTCACGTACATACGTACATACATGCGTATAGGCATGCACACATGCATACGCACACACATGTACACACATACATACATACATACGCACATACATACATACATACATACATACATACATACATACATACATACATACATACATATATATCATGAACTAACTGTTACTTTCTCAGATGCAGCACGGAATTCTGTCAGTGAACAGGTCGCGGTCTCAAAGCGACGAAATTATTTTGGCAAATTAAATTTAAATGTTGAAGTGAATCTAACGGTTTTTGTGTGTTTCTTAAATGGCTTATAAACACCTTCCACGCTGCAATTGTTTTCGTTCCAGCACACGATCTCAGACCAAGTCACTCGCTATGCAAGTACATCTCCGTAATACATTTTTTATGTTTTCCGTGAAATTTTCACGGTTCCAGTTAGTTATTATTATTATTATACCTTTTTGATATTAAGATTGAAAAAATCCACCATGTTTGTAAAACAGTTTGTACCAGAGTTTACAAATTTAATTCCCGGGCCACGGTAGTCAGGCGACGAGAAATTTAATCAGCATATTAAAAGATATATGCGACGTATCTGGGAAAGGTCTCATAACTAAAAGCAATAATATGTCACTCCTTTATGAAAGTTAATTTCAACTCTCTCAGCTAAATACGGTCACAGGTTATATGTTCTTATCTCAGTTAAACTAGGTCACAGGATATGCAATGACGTCTCAAGTAGCCAAGATATGAACTTTCATCTGATACCTAATTAACCTTGCATTCACGACATTTCATAACATTTCAAAATAAAAATAAAAATCAGTCTGATAGTCCTTGAATTTTCAACCCGAAATCGAATTAACAATATTCATCGAATTTTCATGTAATATATCAATTCTACATAAAACTGATATTTTCATTATTTACAATTGACGGATATTTGTCCTCGTCTTGCTTGTTGCTAACACAACGTTTCAGCTTATATCTCCTCCAGCCTTCATCAGGTGTCTTGGAGAAATTTCGAACCTGGGTTCTCATTCCTAGGGTATTTTTCGATGTTGTTGTTGTTGTTGTTGTTGTTATCAGTGTCCATACTGAAGTAGGTAGTTTCTACACAGAAGGTCAACATTTCCATCAAGTTTCTTATTGGTATACCAGTGCTACCTTTTAAATGGGTGTATTACTAGTTTTTCTTGAATCGCTGATAGTGCTTCACCAGTTGGAACTTTGGTGAACAGACTTATCACGTCTAGACTCACCATCTGGTTGGATTCAATGGGGGTATCCTTGATCAATTCTGTGAAGTGGGTGGAATTCTTCATGTACGATGTTGACTTTCCTGCTAATGGATTGACAGAGAACATCACTGGAAAATACGAAAACTAAAAGAAGCAGCACATATGCACAACAACCTCCTAAGCAGACCGAGTGCAGATATGAACAGCATATGGGAACCGGTATTAAGGAAGGATAGGAGAATATTAGATTTATAAGCTCTAAAATTCACTCCATAATTACCCACGGACAATGATAACCCAGGTTCGAAATTTCCCCAAGGCACCTGATGAAGGCTGGAGAGTATATCAGCCGAAACGTTGTGTTTGTTATGTAATCATCACAACAAACATGAACAATCAACGTTGCCCATTGTCTCCCTTGATACAAGGACATTCAGTAAGTTTCCCGCCACAACAAATACCTTGTACAACAACGGCAGTCTAATAAAGTATCTCGTATCGTTAACACGTTTTTTCAGTCTCTCTCATTTTCTTAATCTTTCATACTAAGTACTCACTACTTCCTTTAATACTCAATACATTATATATATATATATATATATAACAACAACATGGTGTCAGAATACTAAAAGAACCCAAAATACAGAAACCAAAAGAAAAAAGAAGTTGAAATCATACTTCAAAGACGAAATGGAAAATTTACCGCATCCAAAAGACCTAGACTTTAATCAGGAAAATCTAGCCGCAGCATGGAAAAAGTGGAAAAAAGAATTCAATCTCTTTTTGATAGCAACAGAAAGTGACATAAAGCCAGACAAAGTAAAAACTTCAATGTTTTTAACTTGCATCGGTTCCAAAGGCCGAGACATCCATTCCACTCTGGATTTCGATTCACCCGACGAAGAAATGAACCTTCAAACAGTAATCGAAAAATTCGATGCATATTGTGAACCCAGGAAAAACATAACTTTCCTGAGACACAAATTCTTCACATGTGGACAAGCGGAACATCAAAAATTCGATGAGTACGCGGTAGAGTTGCGTCAAAAGGCACAACAGTGCGAATTCGGCAACCTCACAGACAGTCTCACCAAAGATATTCTGATATGTGGAATCAGAGACATGAGATTAAGAGAAAGATTATTGAGAGAACCAAATTTAGACTTACAAAAAACAATTCAAGCAGGTCAGAGTTCAGAGCAAACACGACTCCAATCAAGGATGCTAAATGCCACATCCGAAACAAGAGATAACGAAATCTCGAGGGTATATAGTCAACACGACAGAAAAGGCGCCAAAACTCAAATAACTCGCCATATGCAATCCAGACATCAAAACGAACAAGGCGGAAGTGACAGAAAGCCCGCGAAGTTTCAAGCGCCAAGTCAACACTACGTCACTAACTGTCACTATTGTGGTTATAAAAAATAAATGCCCAGCATTTCACAAGACATGTGAAAAATGCAAGAAACAAGGACACTATGCAAAAATGTGCAAATCAAGAAAATTTGTACATAAAGTAGAGATACATACCGACGATGAATCAGATGACGATACACATGCACTCGAAATGATCACTGCAAATAATTCCCGCGTGCACAAAATCGAAAAGTTCAAGACTCCAAAAGACATTTGGACGGTCGAACTAAAAGTGAACAACTCGAATGTAACATTCAAAATTGATACTGGAGCAGACGTAACCGTACTGCCATTCAGAGAATATAGAAATATAATTCCAAAACCACAACTGCAAAAAACCTCAACTCGATTATCAGCTTACAATAACACAGCTATAAAAGTGCTAGGGAAATGCACAGCAGTCATTAAATACAAAGAATTATCAAAACAAATAAAATTCATTGTTGCAAAAACAAACTCGCACGCAGTTATAGATGCAAAGACAGCTAAAGATCTGAACCTAATTCAGAGAATTTCAAAAATAAACTCGTCGAACACAAACGACATAATAGAAAAATATGAAGACTGTTTCGGAGAAATCGGCACTTTGTCAATAACACATCATATCACAGTGGATCCACAAATAACTCCTGTAATTCATCCACCAAGATCGGTTCCTTTTTCTATAAAAGAAAAACTCAACAAAGAATTAAAAAGAATGACAGAATTTGGTATCATAAAACATGTTAGTGAACCTACAGACTGGGTAAATTCCCTAGTCATCGTTGAAAAAGCCAACGGAAAACTCCGACTCTGTTTAGACCCCAAGAATCTAAACAAAGCCATAAAAAGGCAACATTTCAAACTCCCTACAGCGGAGGACATTTTTGCACAAATGCATAACCCTAAATATTTTTCGAAACTCGATGCATCTAATGGATACTGGCAAATTCCAGTTGACGAAGAAAGCTCCCATCTGTTAACGTTCAACACACCTTTTGGAAGGTATCGTTTCACACGACTACTCTTTGGAATTCACAGCGCCAGTGAAGTTTTCCAAAAAGAAATTGCAAAAATAATAGAGGGCATAGAAGGAGCAAAAAATTCACAAGATGACATCATAATCTGGTCCAGCACTTTAGAAGAACACACAAATAGACTACAACAAGTTTTCGATCGAATCCGAAAGCACGGATTAAAGTTAAATAAATCAAAGTGTATCTTCTATGAATCACAAATCACGTACCTTGGGCATCTATTAACCAGCGAAGGGACAAAACAAGATCCAACCAAAGTACAAGCAATCATTCACATGCCACTGCCAACAAGTAAGAAAGAATTACAAAGATTCCTAGGTATGACAAATTACCTATGTAAATTTTTATCTAATTACTCCGAAGTTACAGCACCATTACGCCAGCTTCTACAGAGTGACACGTTATGGTCATTCGACAAACCACAAATCGAAGCAATAAAAAAGCTAAAAGAAATGATTACCAGAAAACCAGTGCTACAATTTTATAATCCAGATCTACCAATAAAAATAACTACAGATGCTAGTAAGCATGGGCTCGGAGCGATACTTGAGCAGAAACACAACGAAAGATGGCTACCTATTTCGTTTGCATCTCGTGCAACAACTCAAGCGGAACAAAACTACTGTCCTATAGAGAGCGAAGCTCTCAGTATAGTTTTCGCATGCAAGAAATTTCATCAGTTTATATACGGAACTCATTTCAGAATCGAAAATGACCACAAACCGTGAAGCAAATATTCAAAAAATCGATCACTAAATGCCCTCCCAGAATCCAAAGATTTCTACTAACATTACAAAGATATGATTTTGACCTAAACCACATACCTGGTAAAGAATCAATTGTTTCAGATACCCTATCACGTGCATACCTTGAGCAAAATACTCCAGAAGTATCAGACGAAGATATGAAATCGCACATACATGCAGTAATAAAGAATTACCCCATAACCGACACTAAATTAAATGAGTATAAAGAAGCCACTGCAGACGACCCGTCACTACAGACACTCATCACATATACAAGAACAGAATGGCCCCCAAAAGACAAAATACCAATAAACATCAAACCATTCGTATCCGTTCGTGATGAAATATCAATCGTCAATGGTCTCGTTCTAAAAGGTTCAAGAATAATTGTACCTAAGTCATTACGTAGAGAAGCTCTACAGGAAATACATACCGGACACATGGGTATCGAAAAATGCATAGAGAGAGCGAAGGAATGTATATACTGGCCCGGCATTAACGCTCAAAACAAAGACATGATTAACACATGCTCATACTGCATTGACTACAAAAACCAACAACCAGCCGAACCACTAATAAATCATAAAATACCTACTACACCATGGACCAAAGTGGGTACAGACGTATTTCACCTGTCTGGAAATTCGTATGTCACAATTATTGACTATACAACAAGATTTTTTGATCTACACGAAATAAATGATTGCCAGTCAAAAACCGTAATCAAAAAATTAAAAGAAACTTTTGCTAAATTCGGAATTCCGCAAACAGTTGTAAGTGACAACGGTCCAGAATTCAATTCGGCTGAATTCAAAAAATTTGCAAAAAATTTGCATTTTCATCACACGAAGACAAGCCCGCATTATCATCAAGCGAATGGCATGGTTGAGAGAAATGTACAGACAATAAAAAAGACGCTAAAAAAGGCATTCAAGAGTGGCGAAGAACCTCAGTTAGCGCTCTTAGCATTACGCACGACTAAATTACAAAATGGTGCACCATCCCCTGCAAATCAAATAATGAATAGAACATTGCGAACAAATCTCCCAAACTTACTACACGACAAAATTGGTATCAGGCCTCACGAAAAGAAGAAATCAAACATTACAACAGAACTCCCAGAGTTAAAACCACACGACACGGTTAGAATTAAGTTTAACAACAATTGGTTTAGAAGGGGCAAAATAATTAAAAAACTAGAGCAACCTCGTTCATACTTAGTAATAACAGAGGAAGGTAATACAGTCAAACGAAATAGACAACATATTCTTAAAACAAACGAACACGTTCGCATAACAGAAGAATTAGATTATGAAAATATATTTCCAAAGTCAACAAACACGCATGAAAAAACAAAAACAGCACAACTACAGAATTCAACACTACAAAATAATAAAACCACAAAAAGTGGACGACGAATAATTATTCCCTGTAGATACAGATAAAAAAATAAATAAATAAATAATAAATAAATAAATAAATAAAAAAAAGGGAAGATGTTATGTAATCATCACAACAAACATGAACAATCAACGTTGCCCATTGTCTCCCTTAATACAAGGACATTCAGTAAGTTTCCCGCCACAACAAATACCTTGTACAACAACGGCAGTCTAATAAAGTATCTCGTATCGTTAACACGTTTTTTTCAGTCTCTCTCATTTTCTTAATCTTTCATACTAAGTACTCACTACTTCCTTTAATACTCAATACATTATATATATATATATATATATATAACAACAACAGTGTTAACAACAAACAATATCCGTCAATTGTAAATTATGTAAATAATGTACATAATTCCTCATCTCTTAAATATAGAACTGATATTTTATAAAAAAAAAAAAAATGCGTAGTAAGCTTGCACTTCTGAATTACAAGTACAACCCTCAACTACCCCAAATTCACTCACCAGCCTAGGGACGACCAGGAGTTATGGTAAAGACAATTGCCCAAGATGCCACACACCGCAACAATTTTAAAACGCCCATGGTTGCGAAGCACTGTTCTTAATCGCTCATACAAGCATTTGTTCACTTTCTTTGTTAATCAAAAGAAAGATAACGCGATAAATGAATACAGAGAAGGAAAGAGAGGAAGAGGAGCACCAATGACCCAAAGCATGGACATTCTGGGCAGTTGCCCGGAGACCCTATGAGTCTAAGGGTCCATTATGATGTAGATATGCTGTGGTTGTATATCTAGGGGCACCAGTGAATTGCTTTGCTCGCGAAGCGATAATAATGTCAAGGTGACCCCGGAGAAGAGATGTCGTAACAAATCACTAAGTAGGTAGAATAAGAACAAGGAGCAATGAGAAACCGAGAAAGAGTGAGTGTGATGAGCTGTTAACCATAAAAAATAATGTTTCCATTCTTTGTTGATAATTTACATCTAAATGGATCTAAAAAATTATATATAATTCATCATTATTCGAATGTATACTTTGGACTTACTTGCTAACTCAGCTCCTCACGGAACCGTAGATACAACATATGCCCTCGTGTCATACGTTTTATCTTGGGTCTCTTTAAACCTGGCAGAGCCCATCTCTCTCCAGGTTTGACTATGGTCGATTTCTTTCAAAAAAGAAAGCAGACAAGCAGAAAGAGATAGAAAAAAATCGATCTCAATACAGAAGTAGTATTGTATTTATCGAACGCTCTAGTGGCTCATCCAATTTTGCTTATACTTCGGGTTTCACTCCTTTAAAATCTCCTTTCGGGGATGGGGTGAGAGAAGAAGAATATTTCATAATGCATTTTAAACACTTAAGATGAGTAAAATATTTACCTTCTGCATCGTAAAAAGGCGAAAAGAAGGCCTGCGGTGGTAAGCACTGCAACACCAGTAGCAATAGTCCATTGCGATATTGTATTTTGTGGTATCATTGTAGATGTGTTGAATACGGTTTAGTTCTCTAAAAATAAAATGGATAATAAAAAATGCAAGGCGTTGATAATCACGCAGAACCATATAATTCTATATTTCGTTTTATATGAGGAATAAAGTTTGCTCTATGATAGTATCGATAAGAGAAAAAAGTAGGAAAGAAAACAAAATGTTGTGCCCTACATAATTTCACGATATAATTTCATTATATGAAGTAAACTTTAGAATGAAAAAATATTTCTCTTATCAGTACTTACAACCAATGATCACCCAGTCACTAAACTTTCAAGAAATTGTAGCAAAATTACTCTTGGTTGACACTTTCCTATTTTAAACAAAGCAGAACATAAAAAATGTATTCATATTTACTAAAAAAAAAAAAAAGGGATTTTGGGTTTCACTTGGCACAAAACAAAAGCAACCGACGATTACAATCAGGCCAACAGATACTCGGTAATAGGTCCAAGTCAGATGTGAAATGTAGTCCCCCACCTCCACCGCTATTCATCAACAGGCAAAATATGAAACGTAAGCCCCATTTCAAACTGTTAATTTAGGTGTTTTAGTAATCAATGCTAAGTGTAGATGGTTTATAGATGAATTATAGATATATTATACATATAATATGTATGATATGCCTAGACATAACTGGCCAGAAGAAAATAACTAGAACAAGTTTTAAAATAAAAGGTAACTCTTTGCTTCTAACCAGGGGGAAGTAAGTTCTTGAAAATCATAGGCTTACTCTAGCTAGTCCACTTGATCCATTTCTTCTATAGTGGAGGCACATGGCCTAGTGGTTAGAGCAGCGGACTCGCGGTCGAGGGATCGCGGGTTCGAATCTCAGACCGGGTGATGTGTGTTTATGAGCGAAAACACCTAAGATCCACGCGGCTCTGGCAGAAGGTAATGGCGAAACTTCTGCTGACTCTTTCGCCACAACTTTCTCTCACTCTTTCCTCCTGCATCTTGCAGCTCACCTGCGACGGACCGGCGTCCCGTCCAGGTGGAGAACCTATACGCCAAGAAACCGGGAAACCGGCCCTTATGAGCCAGGCATGGCTCCAGAAGGAACAAACAACATTTCTTCTATAGGTTGCTCACTGGAATAATGCTTCAAAATGCAATTCAAGCTTTTTCCTTAAGAAATTTTGTTGATTTCTCTTGAAAATATTTTTCCTACATTAAATTCTATTTTTAATCATTTTTTTTTTAAAGAAAAAGGAAATACAAAAGTAATCGTTCCTACAATATGAACATTATTATAACGATCTCTTAGGCATTTACTAAACAATGATTTTTTTTTTAATTCTTTCGCCAAAAGAAAAAATATTATTTCAAGTTTACTTACTTTTTAAATTTGATATTTCTTCAGACAGTGTTTATCCATTGAGTAACAGCGGCGACTAACTGAAGAATTCGTAAGAGAGGATAATCTTTCTGCATTTTTAAATGTCAGTCCGCTCTAATTTACCGAATTTAGGTCATATGGGAAGATGTGCGAGATATTCTTTAAATGTTTCTAAATCGCAAGAGGAGAAGAGAGAATGCACGCTTTACCTCTCTCCCTCTTTCTTTCTTTCACACATACATACATACACACACGTGTGCGTGTGTGTATGTGTGGGGTTATGAAGAGAAAAAGGGTTGAATAAATCAGGCGAATACCTTAGTAAGCACTTACTCTGTATATTGCAGTTCGTAATGTTGTAAAGAAAGATGCGCCTGTTTCCCAGACTAGAAACACTCTTTCTCTTCTTATTTTTATTATCCTTGTTATCACTACCAGAGCCCACGGCTTGTCCTTGCTGTAAAATAGCCTGATCAGTTCCAGTTTTTTCATTCGAAATCACACAGTAAGGTGCGCTGTGCATCTCTTTAGTTGGGATATAATCATTGTTACCTGATGTACTGACTATGATGTTCTTATTTCTCTCGTCAACTCTAATTCTATTAACAATATAGTTGTTATTCTGTGCCATTTGTGTGTATATTCCATCCTTAAGCGTCTTTTTAACAACTGCTTCTGGAATATAACGGATTTTTCAGCGTATCCGGTCCTAGACTAAGCAGTATTACAGTATTCTTCAATCCGTCGGAAAATTTCTTAGCCGGGAGTCTACAAAGCTAAGTCAAATAAATACCCCGCGAATTAATCACTGCTTTTAGATGGTCTAATTTTCGATAAACATATTTGAGATTGATTTGGTTTTTGGAACAGATTGTAAAGTTCAATACCAATGCAACATCAAGAAAATTCAGGATGTCATAGTCTTTCTCCATCGAGATTGTGCGTCCGAAGATTTTGAAAAATTTTGTCAGGTTTTCCCGAAGCCTCCAGAGTACATTTATACAGTGTACTAAGCCCAGTATTGTTGCGTTTATTGATATGTCTAAATGTAGAGTAATGGTTAGATATTCTTTTGGACAACTGAGATGAAGAACTACCTATGTAAAAAAAGACATCGGGACCGGAAGTAATTTTACATTGATAAACAGAGTTTCTATTCTTAGAACGACTGCTAAGGAAAAGAATGCGATTCGAATTTATATCAGAAATACTAATATTGTTGTTATTATTCTTCAAAGAATGGTTAGTGTTAATAATATCAATGTTATTATTTTCCTTAAGTGGATTTGTATTTCACAACTTATTGTTACGCGAAGAGATGACTTGTGAAAGGTTTTTGGTATTTGAAAACCCTATTCTAATTCGGTGGGAATTGATAATGGAATGACATCTTGAATTTGGGGGGAATTCTTATCTATAGCTTCCCGAAACTGGTAAGGGAAGTTGAATTTGATCTGCCTACCATATGGAATTATCAACCAAACAGTTTTACTCGGACATACCTTGTTATTAGAGTAATTATCTTTAATAGTCCTAGATTTACTTTTATAACGCAAAAAAGGGTCTTAAAGAACGGTTATCTCCCTTACACAACCAGATCAAACCGTCTCAAGTGTAACTGCCCGAAACGGTCGTGACTTCTGAGACTTTTTTTTGCTTGTCCTCCTAATTGTTGTTTCTCTTGATCGCCTCTTGTCCGCCTTGTATCGTATATCTATCCGAATGTTTTATTGTACTCTGTTGCGTTTTTGTTCCATTTATACACACACACACACACACACACACACCACACACACACACACACACACATATATATATATATATATATCCGTATATACCTTATGCATATTGTGCATGTGATTTGTAGGTACGTATATGTGACTAAATCAGGGCTGCCAATTTAGTGCTTCTTTACTACTTTCAGCGACAAAATCAATCAAAATATGCACTCGCGTAAATTTAGTAATTTTATAAAAATTTAGAGCTAAACTTTTCTTCTTAAGTATATCAGAATTTATTCAGAACTTTCCGGCAGAAAATTTTTATGACGAAGAACGCTACGTTTTTTTACTGTTTTAAAGTAAACCGTATCTGAACTTCAATGTGTTGAAAAGATTAATAAAAAACACACCATATTAAATGACCTTTCGCATCTTGGCTCCGGCGACGGTGACGGTGATGACGATGCCAGCAGTGACGGCGTTTGATGCATCGGCGGTAGTGTCGGCAGATATGGTGGCGACAGTGGTGACGTGACGATGGTGTTGACAGCGACGGAAGCGACGCCGACGATGATGACGGGGAGTGGGGATTGCCGAACGTCATATGTACGTTTTTCATAGCCTAATATAGCCTTTCATTAACCTTACGCGTTGTTATTATCTCAATACTAGTAAAAATCTATAAAAATATCTCAAAAACAGTATATTCTATCTGAATTTTTTTTTTGCATATTTATTTTCATACTTACTTTCGACAGTGCAGTATAAATTTTTGTGATATTTCAACCTCTATTTATTAATGAAAACGATTAAACACAATTTTTGTTTGTTATTTCTTGACGAAAAAAACACATGGCTTCCGGGACGTCAACATACACACATACAAAATACGCACACATAAAATGAATGTCATGGTGTGTCAATCAGCACAAACACACGTCCGCTATCTATGACATATACAGTCTTCGCGCTCTCTAAGAAAAAAAAGTACTTCGACTTTTTGACGTACACAATATTTTAATAATTTAGAGATATTTTTAACTGAATGTGATTTCAAGAAAGTTGTTTGTACAGTGAGTATTTATATTTTAGCTTTCTTTCAACGGACAATATTTGAATGTTTTAAAAATTATTTTCAAGTGAATGGCGATCTCATGTTGCACAGGAGGTCATCAGGAAGTAAATACTTATTGAGGAGCTCATGACAAACCTGTTGGACCCTATTCTCTTCAGTTTGGAGTATTTGATTTTATATACATTTTTTTCTTCCTCTGTTTAACAACCACTGACTGAGTGATAGTATAAAACTTACAAACGTTGTCTGCACTTATCTCAAGCCTCTTCCACCCTCTATTTCCTTCTAATATCCAGTCTGTCAATATCACTGTTGCCATGGAAGCTTGTACTTGGTAAGATCTAGAAGGTTTTAATATCTCTGGGGCAAATTTCCTATGCAGACCAGTCTTAAGTGTCACTTAGAATTTGTCTTATTTAATTTCAATTAATAAAAATTAGATACATCTAAACAAAAGTATTGATAAGCTAATAATGTGTTATTACTTTTTCACTCATTCTATAAATAAGCATTCAATGTGTGTATACCTTTTTTGGGACCGTGGTTGACTTTGCCTTTCATCTTTTCAGGATCGATAAATTAAGTACCAGTTACACACTGGGGTCGATGTAATCGGCTTAATCCGTTTGTCTGTCCTTGTTTGTCCCCTCTGTGTTTAGCCCCTTGTGAGTAATAAAGAAATAGGTATCTCATCTGCCGTTACGTTCTGAGTTCAAATTCCGCCGTGGTTGACTTTGCCTTTCATCTTTTCAGGGTGGATAAATTAAGTACCAGTTACGCACTGGGGTCGATGTAATCGACTTAATCCGTTTGTCTGTCCCCTCTGTGTTTAGCCCCTTGTGGGTAGTAAAGAAATGGGTATAGGTTTTGCTATGAAGTCGCGATGGGGACATTGATGAGACAGTACTTCTATTGTTCTTTTTCTTTAACTCTAATTGTTTGGATATATTGTGACACATTTTATGCCATGCAGATCAATCTAGGCAATGACTTTCCCAATATGTCAGGTTAAGCTGTAGAGAATTTAGAGATTGCTTCAACTTATCCTCCCTAGGATCAATACAGTCAAATTAAATCCTCAAAACCAATAAAAGATCATTAAGAAACTTGATAGATTTAGGCACAAAAGCAAAATCATAACATTTGATACATTTGATGGTTTTTATTTTTGTTTTTCACTTTGGTTATTAAACTGTATTTATTTCTGACAACAGATTCATTAATATTCATCTTGTTTCTTGGTCAGATATAGCTTCTGTTTATGATGTGAAATGACTCTTTTGAGGCTGAAGTCCAAAAGTAGGAAATTTCACAGTTGGATCAAACCAGTCAGGCCAATACATAGACTTCATTCTTTCAAAGTAGGCAGTTATATTTGGGAATACATCATCTTGAAAGATGAAAAAAGAGAAAAATGAATATTAAAATTTGAAATTATATTTTATGAATGAATCAACATCGTTATTAAAAAGCAATTACTAAAAACAGTATAACAAGTGTGTGTGTGTGTGTGTGCACGTGTGTTGTATGATGATATATACACATACACACACACACACACACACACACATCACAGATATAGATAGATAGACATACATACATACATACATACGTACACACACACACACACATACATTATATATGGCAACAGATGGATAATGGTTCATTCACTACAGCTGTTTCTAATGATTTTTTTTTTATTGATGAATAGAAATGTTACATCATGCAAAATAAACGTTTTCATCAGGTGAATATACACGAATTACACATTTAAAAAAAAACATTCCAAAAATCACCATTTGTGTCACTTCATGATTCCCTTACCAGCAATAGTCAAAAGAATGAAGTTAGTAGTTAATATAGGAAAAACATTATGGTGACAAGAAAGATGGAGAGCATTTATAACAGCAGGAAGATTAGAGGAAATGGTATAATAATATTCAGATTAATTTCTAAAAGACAAGGTCATTTCATTTTATCTATAATCTTCTAGAGACTGGACAACAGAGCTCAAGACAAAAGACTGATAAAATAGATAAAAGGCCAACCAAAGCCTCATGGGACAGAAACTGAAAGAAGCCCATTATGCATGTGTGTGTGTGTATATATATATATATGTAAAAGAATTGTTAAAAATTTTATCAGTGGCCAGCATATAAAAAAAAAATATACCTATTAAAGTGAAATCATAGATACAATTATAATTAAAGGCATAGAAAAAATTCTTGCCTATACGCTGAGAGGAGACGCTAAATCGTTGAACCACATTAAATATCATTACTATTATTATTACACATGTGTCAAAAAGCAAGGGACCAAGCTAACAGAAATTCATAAAATCGAGTCATGAATTTCCATTAGCATACTCCCTCCCTTGCTTTTCAACATGTGCAATAATAATAGTAATGTGGTTCAACGATTTAGCGTCTCCTCTCACCATATGCCCTTAATTATAATTGTATATATATATATAAAATATATATAAAATATATATATATATATATACATATATATAATATATATATATATATATATAAAATATATATATTTATACACACACATATATATATAAGTTAGTGAAGGCACATGGCTCAGTGGTTAGAGTGTTATGCTTACAATCATGAGATATTTAGTTTGATTTCTGGACTGGGCTGTGAGTAACGTTCTTGGGCAAGGCACTTTATTTCATATTGCTCCAGTTCACTCAGCTGCAGAAATTAGTTGTGAAGTCACTGGTGCAAAGCTGTATCAGTTTTGGCCTTTGCCTTGGATAAAATTGGTGGCATGGAGAGGGGAGGCTGGTATACATGGGCAACTGCTGGTCTTCCATAAGCAACCTTGTGCTTTGGAGGGGAACTTTCTAGGTGCAACCCCATGGTCATTCATGACTGAGGAGGTCTTTACTCTTTATATAAAGTGACCAAGAGAATAAGTAGTAGACTTAAACTAGCAAAAAATATATATAAAAAACCCAATAGGTCCTGGGGTCGATTTCTTCAACTAAAACCCCTCAAATCAATGTCCCAGCATGAACACAGTCAATTGACATAAACAAGTGCAAGATACAAGATAAAATTAAATAACACTGGATCTAACAATGGTTAACTCTCATATGACTGCTTTTGTTTAATCTTTTCACTACACATCTAATGTTCATTGGGAAATACAAGTAACTGTAAACGAAGATACACAAGTAGTTATACTAACCATCAATAATTTCTTTTAAAATGCAGTTTTCTGGCATCTGCCTTGAATAAGCTATCATCCCGAAAATGGCAAAATCAGTCTCACAGAGTTCATCTCCCATCAAGAATTTCTTTTTACCTGTTAAAATAACACACACACACAGATATATTAGAGGAAAAGGTCAACAAAAACCAAGGCAGGACGAGTATCTCAAGTCATTTATAATAATTTGGTTAAGGTGAATTTGAAGTCTTACAGCTGTTCCTGGGATACCCCAAGTGATAGGTTAGTATGTCTGTACACTGGGTATTCTGTCATTAGAGACAAGGTGAGTATCTACGAAAGTCTCAGACGAGGAAATTCACAGATTATAAGGAATAAAATAGAAGAAAAAAGAGTAAAAAAATTTTATATTAATTTCTGATGAAAAATAAATTAAATGTTATATTTTGGAAAAGTCATATTATTGAAACTTATGAACACATTCACTCGTTTTTGTTTGTATTCTTTCTCTTTCCTTCCAACAATTTTCATCACATCGCTTCTGTAATGGGTATAGATTTTCTGAATGTTAGTAGAAAAGATATACCATTTCTTTTCTACACCTCTGATGAGATTTTTCCCAATAGAATGATTTGGTTATTTGAATTTAATCTTTGGGCAAAATTGAAACAGCTGTAAGAGAATGTGTTGGATTTGTGCAGCCAATAAATTATATTAATGCTACATCTCCATGAGGAAATGCTGTTCATAGAGAAACTGCCACTTGATTCAAAAGGTGCAACTACTTTTCACACTCTTACCTTTTTGAACATAATATCCCACTCAGTAATATCCTTGCCTGTGCATCTGTTGGAGCCCCTTCAATGACAGGAAGATGCAGAGGTTTTTCGTCTCTCCTAAAGCATGAAATTTCCCACCAGATACTAACTTCATTGTGTGGTACACTGGCAGCATTTAGTGACAAAAAATATGAACAGTAAATTGAATGATGCACTACAATTAGTTATCAAGACTGTGAACAAATTGAAGTCCAGTCCCTTGTCTGATTGAATTTTCTGTCAATTCTGTCTGAGAAATGATGAGGACTATACTAAACTCTTATACCATACCAAAGTGTGGTGGCTGTCAAAAGGAAACTGTTGAACTGTTTCATATAATCATATTTTTCTATGAATGTACTCCACTATCCACTTCATTGATGGCTGCAAGGTGCGATATCATTTTTCTTCGTGATATATTCACAAAATTAAATGATTTGAATAAGTTATTGCAAGGAAGTAGAAAAACTCTTGTTGGTTGTAAATCATTTATTACTACCTTCATTTCGAAATTGGTGCTGTAGAAAACTAACATTTCAAAGTATCAGTTCCACCAATTTCCACAACTTGATTCTTTGAAAGATAAACTGGTTGATGAGGATTTAACTACATATCACAACTATTGCATGATGACATGGTGGAGCGATTTCAAGACATTATTGTGCTGAATATTCCAAATTGGTATAGCAATCCGTTTGAGGTCGATGCAGTCAATTGCAAGGATGGCGTTCAGGAGAAATTGATAGAATTACAAAATGACAATGATGCCACAATGCGATATCACCGTAATGGCAAAAAAATATTGTGGTACCATTAAAGTATATTGAATTCCTACCCCAGTCTGTGAAAACATCTGATATTACTTTTGCTTGCCTTCCCTACCTTATACCTTGTTGAATCTGGTTTTAGCCATGTTGGAACTTTATTTTCCCATAAAAGAATTGGACTGGATATGACACAACGACGGGACTTGTGGCTAAAGTCGACAAGTTTGAAACTGAATGTATCCACACTAGCTGCATCACACCAGACACATGGTTCTCATTAAAAAGTTGTATTCGTTTCCTTTATAATACAATCATTAATTCTTTTTGTATCGGTACTTCTGACCGATGGTTCAATTGGGGAAAATAGAAATCAGTGTAAAAGAAAGTGCAAGTTTACTGAAGTTAATCTGTCTGCATAATATAGAGTTAATGTTAGAATTTTATTCATACTAATGGCAAAACTAAACCCACAATAAAAGATTTGTAAACAACTGCATGTTTAGTCCAAACGGCACTAACCAGGCAATGACTACGATATAGTGTGTGTGTTAAATGATACAAGGTGGGGTGATTCTCTTAGGGGACTTAGTGTTGGGGAGTGTTAGGTTTTTATACACAGGGGGGCGATGGAGCATTTTTTGGCCGACAGGTGAGTGATATTGCAATTTGGCACGAAAAGTTTGGGAAACACTGATTTATATACTTTAACAATTTGATTCTACAAAGACATAACAATATTCGTTTTAACACATGGGTTTCAGATGAAAATTTTTGCAAAGCAAATTTTAAAACGAATATATGAATAGAGTTAAGAAGTATGCTTGCCAACTATGTAGTTTTGGGTACAGTTCCATTGCTTGGCACCTAAGGCAAATGTTTTCTCCTATTATCTCAGACTGAACAAAGCCTCTTCAGTGGACTTTGTAGATAGAGACTGAAAGAAGCCCATCATATATACGTGTGTATGTGTGTGTATGTTACTGTGTGGAAGTATATATTTTATGTTGTTAGTCTGGAGGAGTAGAGTAGACCCGTGCCTTTTACAAGTTGCTTGTGACCAATGACACTGATGCCATTAATGTTCCAACATTTGCAGGAAAAACAAGAGCATGAAGAATGATTGTGGTAATGGTAGTAGAATTGTTTTTGTTGTTGTTGGAGGTGGTGATGCAGTTAGTAGTGGTGTTGTTAGTGGTTGTGCTGCTGATGTTGCGGATATTGTTGATGATGGTGATGGTGCTGGTGGGAATAATAATGTTTGTAATCATAGAATATGATAATAATAACAATGAGAATTATACTGATTTCGGAATTTGGCACTAAGTCAGTAATTTGGAGGGAGCGGGTAAGTCGATTTGATCAATGCCAATGTTCATGTGGTATTTATTTTATTGACCCCAAAAAGAGGAAAGGCAAAGTCGACCTCAGTGGAATTTGAACTCAGAATGTGAAAAGGGACAAAACGTCACAAAGTATTTTGCCCAGGATGTTAACAATTCTGCCAGTTCCACCACCTTAAGGATGAGAATTATATTGATGATAATGATGATGGTTGAGATGATGCTGCAGATGATGATAATGATGATGGTTATGGTTACTTACCAAGAAAATCAGAGAGAGCCTTTAAATCATCCATCACAATTTGATTGACCTCTGCAAGAGTATGTCGACCTATACCTTGGCAATATGTAGAACGTTGACATCTTCTTTTTATCAACCAATACTGGTATGCAAGCATAGGGATAATTTTTCTGGTATAGGAGTTTCCATAGACCCATCGTAAACGTACAAGACCCCTACAGAATAAAATTTGAAAGATTAAGCATCGTGACTAATAAAGAAAATGTAGTTAAGTATTTTAACCTTGGTCACTATTTAAGGTAAGTATATTTAACCCTTTCGATACCAACCCTCTGGAACCTCTGCTAGTTCTAGGATACAAACTTCAAGTTTTAAAGGGGTCTAAATTAAAACCTTCCATCAAAATTCCATATTAATTCATGTTCCAAACCCAAGATTAATAATCCCTTCTATTATACGTACAAGGCCAGAAATTTTGAGGGAAGGGGCTAAGTTGATTTCATCGACCCAAATACTCAACTGTTACCCCCAAAGGATGAAAGGCAAAGCCGATTTTGATGGAATTTGAACTCAGAACACAAAGACAGAGGAAATGTCACTAAGCATTCTGCCCAACATGCAACCTATTGTGCCAGCTTGCCACTTCAAACCCAAGATTAATAGTGATTAAAAGTTATTTTGCTAAATCTTTCTTTATTTTCAAAATTAATTGAAATAAAAGCAGTTAAAAATAATGACTGGGATAAGGATGCCATCTGCAGATTAAAACAAAGAGTTAAATTAGTGATAATATGCATAATATAATAAACAAAAATACAAAAAAATTAATTGACCACGGATTCCTCTGCTTTAATGAGAGGAAAATGTTAACCTGCATGTCTAGATTTGATCGATTAAGATAGGGGCAATAACTCTGAAGCCTCATTTAATTTAAAGATTATGAAGATAGATGGTGGGTGATGATAGTCATAAGAAAGGTTTCAAATTTTGGAACAAGGCCAGCAAGTTTGGAGGAGGAGGCAAGTCAATTGTATCGACCCCAGTGCTCAACTGGTACTTATTTTATCAACACCAAAAGGAATACAGGCGAAGTTGACTTTGGTGGCATTTGAACTCAGAACACAAGGACAGACAAAATGCCACTAAGCATTTTGCCCAGAATGCTAACAATTCTGCCAGCTCGCTGCCTTCTCATTATAGCTGGAATCGAGATTGATACAGAACAATGTCTGGCCACAAGAGCTTAACTGTATTGGAAGCTTGCATAGTACATCAACATACATATATATATATACTCAGGCCTATTTCCCATTTTTTTAGGAGGGGGTAGCCACAGCAAGGCACACACCAGGCATTCCATTCATTTCCCAGCTCAAAGGGGCAAGCCCCGTTCTATGCTCAGTCAAGGTATAGAATGCAATCCCCAGTATCAGCAGCGGGGCCTGACAGCATATGCTGGTTTACCCTTGCCACATCATGCTGGTTTCGTACCCCTTTGAGCAACATCAAAATTCACTCATCCATCCACAGACACTCTCCAAGCTTTCCTATCATTTATAAACTCTCTTGCCTCTCTCACTCCAACACCAAGCTTTCCTCACTCCATCCATCCACACAAACTGAGGTCTGCCTCTGGGTCTGCTACCTACCACTTCAGCCTGCATCACTCTTCTTACCATCCACTCATCAATCCTCTCCATGTGGCCACACCACCTCAGCATACGTTTATCCAATTTGGTTGTTAGTTTTTCTTTCATTCCTGCTCATCTTAACACCTCCTCATTCCTCATCCTGTCCAGCCATGTCACACCAACCATAGCCCTCAGATATCTCATCTCAAACAAATGATACAGAATATAGGAAAAAATAAATTAAAGAAAAAAATCATCATCATCACAGTTGTCGTCGTTTAACGTCCACTTTCCATGCTGGCATGGGTTGGACAGTTTGACTGGGGACTGGTGAGCCAGATGGTTGCACCAGGCTCCAACATCCCCACCTAGTAGGGCACTTTCTGACTTCTCCCATCCTTATCATCTTGTATTATTATCATTCGCCTCATCAATGTCTTGTCTAGCCCACAAAGCTACCCATCTTTGTACTGCCTCTATGGCAAATGAAATGCAATAAAGTAGTATCCTGGTTAAAAACACTATTTAGAATAATTAATTTTATTATCTTGGACTAAACATCACACAATCTTGGGGCCGAAAAGATTGCAGCAGGAAATCTCAGTACAGAGCACATTCCTGAATATCTGTGCACCCTTCACTCATGTTCAACCAAGTAATAACTAAACCGTGGAGTGACATCAAGAGAATGCAAGTGGATGAGACAAGATTTATTTGAGTGTTTTTGTAAATGCAACATTGAGTTCGTCCAGTGTCACTGAACAGACTCTTGATTGCATAAGATTAATCAATTATGATTTTGACCACTAGTCATGGAACAAAGACAATAAATTCGACAAGCACATTAACCACAGGTTAATAAATCTGTTGCCCTGAAGAATGAACACTTTAACCATCTCACTTTGACTTGTGCAATAACTTTGTACCACCTGGATGATGTGGCATCATATTTGGAGAAATACAAGCATGTTACAAACCAACTGTCTTGTATCGTATGATGTCTCATAGATCTGGAGTGCCTCAAAGTCCTGTATTGCACAGGAGCGCTGATTGGACTGCACTTTGTTGAACCATTCATTTCATCCACCACTTCAACAAGAACAACCTACTCAAAACTTGTACCTACTTTCAAACAACTTTATGATGACCTTTCCACAATGGATCCAAACCAATTCCTAAATGAGCATAGCCCTGCATTCAATTTCATGTCTTCTAGCAGATTCTAGGAAACCAGATAAGATGAAGATATATGCTGTGCTGTTGAAGCTATTGCAACTGAGTTGAAGCCAGAAGTGTTAAAAATATTGTTGAAAGTCTTCCAAAGTTAGCGGATGGTTTCCAGAACCAGAAGGGAGTTCTGTTTGGTTTTGGAACCTCATGCTCTGGTGAACATGGACTTAGATAAAATGCAGAGAGCTCCCATTCACAATCTTGACTCAGAATGCAGTGTGGGATTTATAAACTATGAGTTGAGTTATTGAGGTGCCAAGCAACTCAAATTAGCATCATTTTCTCAAGTTAAATCCAAGTTGGCTGATCTGATTGAATGTCAAGTGCCCAGGGCATTCAGGCGATATGCCAAACTCACCACACTTGTGGGTGAAGGAGGTGGCAAGTGCTTGACATCATTAAAGGATGGGATAACCACCAGCAGCAGTTAATGGTGGAGGGACTGGAGAAGAAGGAAATTGCCAATATTGTAGTGGATAGACAATGAACAGCCGATTTGGATATCATGGTGGACTGTTTACTAGTAGTACTGAGGTAGATGCCTATCTCATAGCAGATATGCCAGATAAAGAAAAAGTTGATAGGCTGTGTTTAGAAATCAGATATGCCAGAGACACTGCCCTTTCTGTGCCTAAAACCAGCAACATTTTCCATCTTAAATGAAATTATCAAAAATTGTCAATGGAACGATATGCAATAAATTTGAAAATGTGAGCTACAAGACAGATGTAAGCCTTATTGATTTCAGTCATACATTGGATGACTTGGTGTAAGATTCTGAGGCCATAATGGTTGTAAAAGTATTATTGTATCATATCAATAAATATGTTAGACAATAATTCTATTGTTTCTTTAAAACAAATTTCATTGGGTTTTTCGGGCAATATTAAATTATAGTAACGTTCATGCTCTAATGGAGCTAATTTTCACAATAACAATCTGTTTTTGTTCATTTAACCATGATTTGCAATCTTGCTTAAAAATCTTCTCATACCTTCTGTAGTACGATGCAAAAGTTATGCTCTCCTCTGGACTATAACTGAATTCATTAATTGAGTTTGAAATGCCGTCTGGCGAAAACGAACTTACCTCATTTTTGGACTGCTTTAGTTCCAATAATTGTTGTTGTAGTTGTTGCTATAATAGTTGCTTCAGCAACCCTTGTTGCTTTTGCAACTGTACTATGGAAGCTAATAAATCTTCCATTATCTAACAAGTTGTATCATAAACAAATTGTTAAATTATGTTCAATAAATAAGATAACCAGACAGCAGTAAAAACAATGTAACGAACTAACAAATCTCTTGACGAACCAACAATCAATATTCCTTGTGAACTAACCAACTGACAACTTCCAACTTCACTGTGAACTAACATGAACTTCATTTGACTCCAAACTCACTCGAATCATTGTTATTTATACTTTACTCGGATCAGTCTATTTCTTGCAAGGGGGTATTGTAACTCTCATCACAACAGTAACTTTATTCACTCTTCTGTAGAAGATAGATTACAAACCTTCTACAAAATTATCATGTTTGATGGCATATATGATGAACTTTTTTATCCAAAAAGTTGTCTCAAAAATATTGCCCTTGGATCCTATTTGTGATGTTTGGCCTATATTACATGCTTTAAGACATTAAAAATGTTTTTGCTGAATAAACACTGCTGAAATTGTGATGCATCTAATATGCCTGTGCATCTTTTATGCCATCAAATGCAGTAATAGTATTATAACTGAATTTACAGTCTTTAACCCTTTAGCATTCATATTATGCTGTGAAATGTAATGCTTTTTTACACACATTGTTTTGAATTAATCATGTATTATGATGTAGCTTACAAGCTTTAATGATATGATTGTACATTTTTAGAATGACATTGTAGGATAGGTATGAGAGGCCAGATCTGGCCAATTTGAACATAAAGAAAGTGGAGTAAAGACACCTTTCAGTCACGAATGACTATGGGATTGCAGCTAGAAAGTTCCTAGCTAGTAAGTCTGAGCAAGATTGCTTATAGAAGACCAGCAGTCACCCATGCATACCAGTCTCCTCTCTCTACACCACCAATGTTATCTGAGGGAAAGGCAAAGGCTGATACAGCTTGGCTCCAGTAATGCTGCAACTCATTTCTACAGCTGAGTGAACTGTAGCAATGTGAAAATAAAGTGTCTTGCTCAAGAACACAATACATAGCCTGGTCCATGAATCAAACTCACAACACCACAATTGTAAGCCTGATGCTCTAACCACAGCCATGTGCAATATTTGATCCAGATATGGCCAGTTTAAATGCTAAAGGGTTTATATTTTGTGTTCAAATCCAGTCAAAGTTAACTTTGCCTTTCATTTTTTTCAAGGCCCAAAAACTTAAGTACTTGTTAATTGTTGTTTGTTCCTTCTCGAGCCATTCCTGGCTCATAAGGGCCGGTTCCCCGGTTTCCTTGGCATATAGGTTCCCCACCTGGACAGGACGCTGGTCCGTCACAGGTGAGCTGCAAGATGCAGGAGGAAAGAATGAGAGAGAGTTGTGGCAAAAGAGTCAGCAGAAGTTCACCATTCCCTTCTGCCGGAGCCGTGTGAAGCTTAGGTGTTTCGCTCATAAACACACACATCACCCAGTCTGAGATTCAAACCTATGATACCTCGACCATGAGTCCGCTGCTCTAACCACTAATCTGTGTGCCTCCACACACTTGTTAATTACTTGTTCAAAATTGTCATTCCTATAAAGCATCCTAGATGTGAATGCAATTATAATTAATTCTAAAAATCAAGACTTCCATCTACAGGTAGTGGGACATACATCTCTTTCTCTCTCTATCTCACTCATTTTTATACTGCTGCAGAAACTTAACTTTACTAACCTTCCTGTGATACTTTTGGCTTACAAAAGAATTCCATTGAATTGAAATTTTTACAAACTACACAAGATTTACATTAGAGCTGTTTTTATTTTTTTTCATAAATATTTTGAGAAATAGAAATATGCACGCACACACACACACACACACATGCAAAAATGCATAAAATATAAAAATAATAAACAAAAATAATTACCAATATAAGTTCTCTTCTAACATTTTCTGCATGGCCCTAGCAATACTTCGTTGTTCATCTGTGAGATGACTGTTAAAATTAAGGTTGAATTTCTTGTTCAGATACTCAATAATGAACTGGGAGTCACTGACAACTTCTCCATTGTATGTAATCCAAGGTATTTTATGTTTCGGCGACATCTCAAAGGTATATTCAACCTGGCAATATATATAACATTAGAATAAGTCATCCCTATCAAGAAACTCTTATTATAAAGACTGACCTCTGAACTCTCTGACCCAATGAACTCTTATGCACAAACGTACACACACACACACACACACACATGCATACACACACACACACACACACACACCACGCACATCTGTATTTACTTACATATCTAAATAATTGATGGTTGAAGAATTTTACTGAACCTAAAAATTTAGTAAACTGAAGCCAGAACAATTTTTATTTATCTTTTGCGTATCTTTTACTTGTTTCAATCACTGGACTGCAGCCATGCTGGGGCACCATCTCGAGGGGGTTTTAGTCAAATGAATCAATCCCAGAACTTTTTTTTTTCAGCCTAGTACTTGTTCAGTCTCTTATCAATCTCTTATGCCAAATCATTAAGTTATGAGGATGTAAACAAACCAACATTGGTTGTCAAGTAGAGATCACATACAAACACAAAACACATGCACACACACATATTAATATATACAGTGGGCTTCTACATAGTTTCTATGTACCAAATTCACTCACAAGGCATTAGTTGACCCAGTGCTATAGCAGAAGACACTTGCCCAAGGTGTTGCACAGTGGGTCTGAACCCAAAGCCATGTGGTTACAAAGTAAGTTTCTTAACCAAATAGCCGTACCTTACCCTATGTGTACCTTTATATTATGGGCAGGGATTGATTTTGAGACAGAACTCTACAACCAAGTGCTCTTCCGATCGTCAGCATGTTTTTTTTGTTTTTGTCTTTTGTTTTCAAAGAAGGGATCTTTTTATTCACTGAAAGCACACACTGACAATTTTTTTTTTCAAAGAAGGGATCTTTTTATTCACTGAAAGCACACACTGACAATTTCTTTTTTTTCAAAGAAGGGATCTTTTTATTCCACAGGCAGACTGACAAACTGTGATGTCAGCAAGGAATGGAAGGATCTCCATAGTCTCCCCCAAACAGTGATAAAAAAAAAAATTAACATTCAAACTTATTTACAGACACACAGACAGACACACAAACAGACAGATAGATAGATACAACAGGTTTTCTACAGTTTCCATCTTTTAAATTCACTCACAAGCCTTTTGCCAGCCCAGGGCTATAATAAAAGACATTTGCCCAAGGTACTGCACAGTGAGATTGAACCAGAAACAATGTGGGTGCAAAGCAAACTTCTTAACCATACAGCCATGCCTGCACCTACAGTTCAAAGAAATATTCTGTCTCTCTTTCATTGAATTCTTATCAAGATAATATAGATGTGTCTATGATATGCATGTCTATGTGGTTTAAGCAGTTAATGAGTTCAATTCTACTATGGAGCACATTGGGCCAGTGTCTTCATTTGAGCAAAGCTGCGTGATTGAAATTTGGTTGAAATGGAACTGTTCCTGGAGGACTATTTCTGTTGTTTGCTTGGAAAATTAATCCTTGATCTAGTTTAACAACACTACCTGAATCTAAGACTACACAGTTGCAAAATGAAATACTTAACTACATGGTCATGCATATACCTATACATTAGAGTCAGCAGTCTAGGATTGTAATCTCATAACCACTGTATTAAACAAACAATTCTAGCTTTTTTTCCAGTCAGTATCATCATCATCATCACTTTAACATCCACGTTTCTATGTTCATGGTGGAATTTGTTGAGGCAGATTTTTCCATGGTTGGATCCTGTTACCAACCTTAACCTGTTTCCAAGTAAGGTGATATTTTCTCATGACCAGATATATTTTCATGGATCATCGAAAATGAAGGACACCACTTACATGATAGGGGCACTTGCTTACAACAATTACGATGTTAAGGTAAAGAGACACTAACACACACATATACACACATAAATACATACATACACACATAGATACATACATACATATATATATAGTTAATCCAAACATGAAAACACAAAGAGAAAACACAACAATGCGAGAACAGGGAACAAGTATAGTGTTATTGGACGCTCAGGAAAGGAAAGAAAGAAGGAGGATTTAACGTTTCAAGCAGAGCTCTTCGTCAGAAACATAGAAAAAGGAAAGATATAAGGAAGGGAAGACAGAGAGAAAAAAATCACCAACGCTACACACATGGTCACATATATCATCATCATCATCATCATCATTTAACATCCGTTTTCCGTGCTAGCACGGGTCGGACGGTTCGACCGGGGTCTGGGAAGCCAGGGGCTGCACCAGGCTCCAGTCTGATTTGGCAGCTGGATGTTCTGCCTAACGCCAACCACTCCGCGAGTGTAGTGGGTGCTTTTTACGTGCCACCAGCATAGGTGCCAGGGGAGTCTGGCAGTGGCCACGATCAGTTGGTGCTTTTAACATGCCACCGGCACGGAAGATACATCATGACGTATATTTGCCATTTAAATATGGCTAACCCCTAAGGGTGGATGCTACTGTAGTTTGTAGCCCCAGGAGGACACCTCCTCCAGCTGGCTATAGACATACTTTTTGTGCCCTATCAGTATTTGCAAAGGGAAGCCATCCTTCCCGTCTTCAACTTATGATACACACAGACTCGAGTTTCTGGGTATTGACCCGTCATCAGCGTGTGACAATCACAGTTGTCGATGAAAAGTAGGTTACCATCACAAATACATATCCTTTTTCCAGTATCGTACAGACACTGATATCGAAAAAGTGTAAACAAGCAATAATAAATCTTGTAGCAGCCATAATATAAGGGTCAGTAAGAACAAATGTTTATTGAAATAGTTACTATAGAAAATTAACAACACGTTGGGACTAGATATTTTACACATATTTAGATATAACTAATATCTGTCTTTCATAAAAATTTCAAATGGCTGGAATAAATATTTCATAATTTATGAGGAAATAAGCAAATAATCTTCCAAACTGCAATGAGGTCACTTAGTTAAGGGTCACTTAGTTAAGGCTCACTTAGGAAAAATAAACAACTAACCAAGGTTTTTGTTGTTTAGAAGACTGTTAATGGGCTAACAGTTACTTCTCATGATTTTACGTTATTGGCAAATTCAACTGTCAACGTGGAGGCTTGTGAAAGATGACCGGTGTCCTGTGAAGCAAAACAAAGGATTGTACACCAAGAGAGTAAGTTGAATTCTGTGATAGCAACTACTGCAGGAAGGTCTAGAAGTGTTGCGTAATGAATTATTTTAAATCATCGGGATCGACAGGTGCTAAACCCCAAACTGGTAGACTTCATAAAACTTCACCAAAACAAAATTGTATTATGGTTAGAGTATCACTGAAGGATAGGTTTAAGGGTGCTGCTGAGATATCTTGAGAGTTTAGCTCCACTTCCAATGTATCACAAAAAACAGCTTCTCAGAGGTTTTCAGAGGCTCCTATGTATGCATATTTATGTTGTTGTGTGGTGATTGTGCATTTATGTATGATGTTTTTTTGCATGCATTGGTTCATTAGTGGACATTCAAAATTTTTTTGAATTATATATATATATATATAAATAAATGCACCCTTTTAAAGCCTAGCCAGGCTCATGGGCCTGGTTTCCCAGTTTCAATGGCGTATGTGTTCCCCAGCTGGACAGGACACCAGTCCATCGCAGCGTTACTCAATTTTGCCAGCTGAGTGGACTCGAGCAATGTGAAATGAAGTGTTTTGCTCAAGAACACAACGCGTCGCCCGGTTCAGGAATCGAAACCACAATCTTACGATCATGGTACTGACACCCTAACCACTAAGCCATGCACCTCCACACACACACACATATAATATATATATATATATATATATATTATATATATATATATATATATATATATATATATATATATATATATATATATATGATAGGCATCTTTCAGTTTCTGTGTATCAAGGCTTTGAGTGAACCAGAGTTAATAGTAGAAGGCACTTGTGCAAGGTGCCATGCATTGGGACTGAAACTGGAACAATGTGGTTGGGAAGCAAACTTCTCACCACACAGCCACCACTTTGAATATTTATCCTTTTTCCAACACTACCTGCTTTTATCATTTTTGCAACTACTCCTACTCACCTAAGTATATAATAGGGGTTAGCAATGTATCTTCTCTATAGCAAGATACCTGTACTTGTCCCCTTGTCTTTCAAAATCCAGTATAAAGCTACTTTCTCCTCTCAAATACTTCCCATTTAGTAGTGGAAGCTTTTTCCTTTTCCTCTCTCTATTCTTCTTCAGTCTTGCAAATTACATGGTAACCCCACTAGTGCTGATAGCATGAAAAAAGCACCCAGATTGCTCTGTAAAGTTGTTGGTATTGGGAGGGACATCTGGACATAGAAACTATATCAAAGCCTGATTCAAACTTGTGGCTTGCTGGATCATAACAAAGTAACCAAGCCATGCCAGAATGGAAAGCAGGTACTAAATGATGATGATGATGATGATGATAATATCTTACACAGTTTTGTACTACTTAGAAAAGAATAAACAGAATGTGGAAGTTTTACCTGATAGGGTAACTTGGCCATACGAAGAAAAGTTTCAAGCTTTATAGCAAATGGAGAAATGTTTGGTGCTTCACGTATTCTTGGAAACTGGTGCAATATGATCACATTTTCAGGGTAAATTTTCTTCCTTTAAATAAAGGTTTCAGCATCAGTTAAAATTATACACTATGAGACATTGGCAAAACATCTTAGTACTAATGTGTGTGTATGTGTATTTATATATATGAAATAATTCCCTTTGGAATGGTAGATATCAAAGCAGGTAAAGTTATAAATGAAAGTTTCAATTTTGGCACAAAGAAAGCAATTTTGGATGAGGGTGTAAATCTCTTAGATCAACATCAGAACTCAACTAGTACCTACTTTATCAAGGAAAGACTTCTGCCTGTCCCCACCCATTTTCTCCCAAATTTGATTACTTTTATAATTTTTTTTGCCAGAAATCCCTGTTTTCAGATATGGAGGTTCCAGAAAATTGCCGAAAATCAGCATTGGGAAATTTTTTCATCCCCTTCCCCCACCCTACTTCTTTAATTTTGACTTTTTTCCCCAACACTAACCCTAACCCTAAAACTCTAACTCTAACCCTAAAACCATAACCATAAGTACAGAAATGTTTTGAAATTTTTGTCCGAATCATGATGTCCATATTTTTCCACATATTTAGAAAAAAAAAATTTTATTTTTAATTTTACAAAGATTTTTGGAATTGAATTTCAGAAACATAATCTCTGTATTTTTCTGCATATTTTCTTTTTTTTTTAAATTCTAAAAAAAGTTTAAAATGAAGGAAATGGGATGGGGGTGGGGTAATTTAGAAATGTTGATTTCTGCCAATTTTTTTGCAGATTTATATTCACCATCATCATCATCATCATCATTTAGCGTCCGTTTTCCATGCTAGCATGGGTTGGACGGTTCAACTGGGGTCTGGGGAGCCCGAAGGCTGCACCAGGCCAGTCAGATCTGGCAGTGTTTCTACAGCTGGATGCCCTTCCTAACGCCAACCACTCCGAGAGTGTAGTGGGTGATTTTATGTGCCACCGACACAGGTGCCAGACGAGGCTGGCGAACGGCCACGCTCGGATGGTGTTTTTATGTGCCACCGACACAGGTGCCAGACGAGGCTGGCAGACGGCCACGCTCGGATGGTGTTTTTATGTGCCACCGACACAGGTGCCAGATGAGGCTGGCGGACGGCCACAATCGGATGGTGTTTGTTACGTCCCCAAAGCACGGAGGCCAGTGTATGCGGTACTGGCTACGGCCACGTTCGGATGATTTTCTTGTGTGCCACCAGCACTGGTACCACAAAGATACAAATTCCATTGATGTTCATCTATTTTGATTTGTTTTGATTTTCACTTGCCTCAACAGGTCTTCACAAGTGTCACAAGAAGGAAGGTATGCACAGGTGGACTGACTACGTCCCAGGTAGGGGCCACGGGTTATGGCCTGACTAGTCTTGCCGGGTCTTCGGATGGTGTTTTTATGTGCCACCGACACAGGTGCCAGATGAGGCTGGCGAACGGCCACGATCGGATGGTGTTTGTTACGTGCCCACAGCACGGAGGCCAGTCGATGCGGTACTGGCTACGGCCACGTTCGGATGGTTTTCTTGTGTGCCACCGGTACTGGTACCACAAAGATACAAATTCCATTGATGTTCATCTATTTTGATTTGGTTTGATTTGATTTGATTTTATTTTGATTTTTGATTTTCACTTGTAGCCGAAAAAATAAAATTTTTTTTAATGGGTATTTTTTGGGGTGGGGGGGTGGAATGGGCAGAAGTCTTGCCTTTATCAACCTCAAAAAGATGAAAGGCAAAGTTAACCTCAGCAGAATTTTACCTCAGAATGTAAAAATGGATGAAACAGCTAAACATTTTGACCAGCATGCTAACAATTCAGCCAGCTCACTGCTGACTATAAATAATAGCATGTAAATATTGGGTTAAAAATGTCATCAATATATATCTTTTCTTTTATCCTTTACTTATTTCAATTACTAAATTGGGGCCATGCTGGGGCACCACCTCGAAGAAATTTTAGTTAAATGAATTGACCCCAGGACTTATTTTTTAAAGTTTGGTACCTATTTCTTTACCAATCACAAGGGGCTAAACACAGAGAGGACAGACAAACAGATTAAGTTGATTACATCAACGCCAGTGCGCAACTGGTACTTAATTTATCGACCTCGAAAGGATGAAAGGCAAAGTCGACCTTGGCGGAATTTGAACTCAGAACGTAGCAGCAGACGAAATACCGTTAAGCATTTCGCCCAGCGCGCTAACGTTTCTGCCAGCTCGTCGCCTTCTGGTACCTATCCTATCATATATAAAGTCTGGTACCTATCTTATCATTCTCTTTTGCCAAACCGCTAAGTTACAAAGATGTAAACACACTAACACTATCAAGCAGTGTTGGGGAACAAACACACATACGCACACACACAAAACAGGCTTCTTTCAGTTTCCATCTACCAAATCCACTCACAAGGCATTGGTTGACCTGAGGCTAGAGTAGAAGACATTTGCCTAAGGTGCCATGCAGTGGGACTGAATCTGGAACCAGGTGGTTGGGAAGCAAACTTCTTACCACACAGCCACAAATGTGCCTCTGTGTGTGTATGTGTGTGTGTGTGTGTGTGTATGCATGCATGTGTGAGAATTACCAGTTAGTTGCCCATAAGTCAGAAACAAGCAAATTAAGTATGAATGACAGTGTTAATATTTTTATGTATTGTTGAGTTGTATATTACTGGTTGTGGAATATGACTGGTCAGATTTGCACCAATTATTGCATTTAGCAATATTAACAACCCATCAGACATACTGACTAGAAGTGGCCACAAATGGATATTGCTTTCTAAGAATCATCAATATATAGCAACTACATTAGAAGTTCCTTGTTGGCTAGTGTTGGATTTCAATTTTTGTTATGAGTTCTTTTGTTAACGTAGTAGGCATGGAGAGATCTGTTAAAAAGTGCCTTACAAAGTGTCTTCATACTATAGTATTTACCAAATGAAACTATTAGATTCCACTGAATCAGTGTTGCATTGTAGCATCAGGATTTAAATTTGCAATGAGCAATAACTTTTCCATCTATTACATGTGCAAAATGTTTACCTAAGTCTTATCCAGAAAGTGTAATTCACTATAAAAAAAAACAAAACAATAAATGTTGCCCTTTTCAAGCCTAGCCAGGCTCATGGACCTGGTTTCCTGGTTTCTGTGGCATATGTGTCCCCCCCCCAGTCAGACAGGATGCCAGTCCATCACAGCGTTACTCAAGAAACAGAAAGAGAGAGTGAGAGAAAGTTATGGCAAAAGAGTACAACAGGGGTCACCACCACCCCCTGCCGGAGCCTCGTGGAGCTTTTAGGTGTTTTCGCTCAATAAACACACACAATGCCCGGTCTGGGAATTGAAATCATGATCCTCCGACCGCAAGTTCGCTACCCTAACCACTGGGCCATTGCGCCTCCACATAACTCACTATAGCTTACATGTAATCTAAAATCACCAACATCATGTTGGATTTCCTAGTTACCCTTTAGCATTTAAACCAGCTACATCTGACCCATATATTCCACTTATTTTATGCTCAAACTGTCCAGATCTGGCTTCTCACATTTACCCTACAATGTTATTCTAAAAAACAATTACATCGTCAAAATCTCAAAGCTACAAAATAATATGTGACTAATTAAAAAGAACATGAATAAATAAGAATTACATCTGAATGCTAAAAGGTTAAACTCAGGCCATCTTTAATCCTACAGACATAGAGTTGAAGACATTTTTTACAGATATATGGTGTGTCTGTATAATGAAACAATATTACACAGTGTTCTTCTCCTTTTAAGTTGTAATCAGGGCCTATAAATAAGGATATGGATAGTCAACCAATACACCAGTTGTATTTTGGAAAGCTAGGGAGAGTCAAGCCAATATCTGGTAGTACCCCTCCACCTTAAAAAAAATCTCAGAGACCCTTCCATTGCATTGTTTTACAAAGGTTCTGATAGTCCATACTGAATAATGTGCAGTATCCAAGTGTTGTAACTGTATACTAATAAGCATGCATTAATCCATTCTAAATGTTCGTAAGAAATCTGTAAAACAAAAAGAATGCAAATAGTTGTGCAAACCCAAATCTAAGTTCAAACATTTATATAAGCCCCAGCACACAATATAGAGAAGAGGAAAACTTAAAACAGTGTACAAGCCAGGTGTTTCTTTAATGTACGATCACAGAGCACCAAATTGATTTAATCACAAGTTGCAGTAAAGGGAAAATACTAGTAAAGATTAAGACATTGAATCAAATACATGGATCTAATGAACAATGTTAATTCCTATTGGCATTGTGTGAGGAGTTAGTTGATGATTCAAAATAGTCAAAGTAGTTGTTATTGATTAATATAAACTTCAGCAAACTAATGCGCCTATGTGTGAGATATATTAACTTTAAGTACCAAAAAGTACAGATATCTTTTTCGGGGATAATTCTTACTGTATCAAAAACTGTTGAAAGTTTTATAGTGTAACTGAATGTAATAGAGACCTTGATTAAAAGGTAAAATGCAAAAAGCAGAAGCTATAACAAAATGTGTATTTATAATGTTATTTTTTAAACAACTTATTCTTTTACCAACATTAACTGAGTTGGAAAAGAGTGTAGGAGAGAGTATATCAGTAGGACAATGTATCTTTCAAGAACCAGATGTATCTTTCAGTGAAGCAGAATATAAAAAGCTTTTGAATATCACATAAAAAGGAAAACACAACAGAAACTATATATACTCTTTTACTTGTTTCAGTCATTTGACTGCGGCCATGCTGGAGCACTGCCTTTAGTCAAGTAAATCGACCCTGGGACTTATTCTTTGTAAGACCAGTACTTATTCTATCGCTCTCTTCTGCCGAACCGTTAAGTTACGAGGACATAAACACACCAGCATCGGTTGTCAAGTGATGTTGGATGGGACAAACACAGACACACAAACATAGACACACACATACATACATATATATATATATATATACATATATACAACAGGCTTCTTTCAGTTTCCGTCTACCAAATCCACTCACAAGGCTTTGGTCGGCCCAAGGCTATAGCAGAAGACACTTGCCCAAGGTGCCACGCAGTGGGAATGAACCCGGAACCATGTGGTTGGTTAGCAAGCTACTTACCACACAACCACTCCTGCGCCTATGATGCGATTCAGTATCACAATCTAGGTTCTTTGAAATTTGAAAAAAATATTTTACTTTGCTGATAGCAATTGGGTTTGAATTATTTTCAAAATACGTAAAGAGCTACAGATATCTCTTAGAAAATAGCAGAATCATTAACATATAGCTTCAATCTAAATTATATGAAAAATGGCAAGATACTCTCCCCAGAATTCTCCATTGGATAAAAGTTTAGTAATTCAAAGTCATGCACTGCATGGTGACAAAGAAACCTATAAAGGGGAACAGAGAATTCATTTTGAAAGTTTTGTGGGATTGCTAAAATTGTTAGTAAAGTGCATGATCTTCTCATTGAAACACACCTCAATAATGTGGGAAAAACCCTGGAAGAGTAACATATTTCTCTCAGTATTAAATGAATATATTCAGACGAAGGTATCTATAATCTACCCCAAATTACTTTATAGCATTCATTCACATGGCCAAATAGTTTGGCTTTCTGTTTGACTCTATTCAAGATCAAGCGCATTGAGAGAAAATAGCAGAAACAATAGGTTAGATGGCATCATTCAGCAACCGATACACAAACAGGAATTGTGAAGTACAAGAAGGAATTTCCATTAAAAATTCCAAAAGTTCTATTTCAGTTTTAGATTCAGATTTGGGCAACTATTGACAACAACAGTCAGCTTTGGCCAAAGGAATGTTGAGCAGGAAAAGAATGAATAAAGAATTGACATGCATCAGATATATTTATCATGGATACATCATTGTTAGCAACATACATTCCAACCAAATTAAAATAATGTCAACTGTAGTTTACAAAAATAACTTTGCAGTCTTTTATTTAATGTTCATTTGTTAAGCACCGTTTTTATAATCAGCCATAACGGTAGTATTGTCTGGCCAGCAGTTTTAAAATGACATCTCATCTTTTAGAAGTTGATCCAAAATTACTTGCATCATGTTTTCAGCAATCTTTTGTTTTGATTGGTTAAATCTCAGAAAAGACACTTGTTTAAAAATTTTTTTGTCTCATTAAAATCAGTAACTGTATAACAAACTACTTCTGTCCCTCAATGTACTTGATCTGTTGTAAATAGATGTAATACTTGTAAATTTGTGTCGTGCAATCAGTGTCGTTTCTATCCATTTTGCCATGAAAACATGTCTAGTCATGGGGAAATAATTACTTTACATGGAAACAGGTGAGGGTTGACAACAAGCATGACATCCAGCTGTAGAAAATCTGCCTTAATGAAATCTGTCTGACTTATGCAAGCATGGAAATGCAAATGTTAAAACAATCATAATGATAACATAGACAGACAGATTTTATATAGATCCTGTCAACGCATAACCACTTTCATTTGTTAAAACATGTCATAGGTGATAATGTATGAGAGCAAAAGAGATGAAAACAACATTCCATATTCAAGCAACATATCTTTTATATGCTAATATTTGTAATTCACTTTTAACTGTAAAAGGCACCCTTTGACATTTTCTATCCCAAAAGGTTTTTAATTCAATATTTATATGCTATTATCTATAGCATTATTTGCTTTGAATTCTATAGCTGTAAATGAACATCTTTCACATTCTCTCACGATTTCTAAATCCTCTTCACATAAACAGCTTATATTTATATTTCTGTTCATCACTTTGGATCAAAAATATTGAGAGAAAGTTTTAGAGTACAATACTGTAATGTCAGCATCTTAATTGAAAATGAGAGCTTTAACAGTAATACAATTTTGCTGCAAAATCACAATACCTCCAAGTATATATGCCAGCATAATTTTAATAGGGCAACTCATGCAAAAATTAAAAAATGAAAAAAAAAAAACATTTAATGAATTCATTACATTTATCAAATTGTAATTTAGATTTATTTGAAATAGTGAGGAAATGCCACTTGCATGCATTTTCACAGCACTGCCTCCTTGTATGTATGCGTTTGTGTGTATGTATGCACACATATGTGTACCAAAGTTCGTGTTTGTGTATGTGTGCATAATCATATCTCTCTCTATATAAACGGCAGTTTGTCTGTGTGTGTTTCTGTGTGTCTGTTCGGTTGTACCCTCACTCTGACCACGGCTTTCAACCGATTCTGATGAAACTTGACACACACATAGCCCAATGTCATAATTCAAAACTAACGCAGCGAAAATTTTGAAAAGTTCCCCCAGTTCTGAAAAAGATCGATAAATTCGACATGGGGTCGACAATCAGAAACACAAACCACAGATAGTCTAGGGGACGCAACTCGACCTTTTTAACTATCAAAAAAATTTACCATCATTTTTTCCCCCATTTTTTTGCTATAACTCTCTAAAAATGCTTTATAGTTATTTCCCTTACAAACCCGAGCAACGCCGGGCGATACTGCTAGTATTCTAATAAGAGGACTATATCGTAGTTGATAAAAAATAATAAGGAATAACCGATATAAATAATACTTTTTCTGTCGGAAGATGATGTAAAGGAGTCCTGATGCAGTGATGAGGCCAACCCCGACAGCAATGGTCCACTGTGACATAGTTTTCTTTCTGTGACAGCAGCTAGATGAAATACCTTCTTGTTTCTCTGAAAAACATTAAGATTATAACTAATTAATTAATGCAAAACTGTGTAAATATTAAATATATTATTGAATTTTCTAACCACAGGCATTGGGTGTAGGGAAAAAAAAACCCGATGGAAGTGTTTTTGTAACTTACAAACTTAATGTTGTTCCTTAAAATCCTTAAAAATGTTTTAGCCCGAAGGCCGCGGCCATGCTGGGGCACCACCGCTGTTATTGAAGTATTTTTCGCATCTGTCATAATTCTACGTCCAAATGAAGGAGCACCTCACTACCGACACCTTTATACTAGCCTCAGAAAGGAACACAGCAAATCTTTGTGTTAAGCTATACTGATCCACTGCCTCAACCTGAAAATCAATAGTCAATTGGAAATGGGCCAGTGGCTCCTATCAATACATCACGGGGACTACAACCAACATCATAACACATGCCACCAACACAATCTTCCACTACCACTATGTGAAAATACATAACAACAACCAACAGTTGGAGAGTTGCTGCTACTTATTTCAGTCATTAGACCAGTGATTCTCAACCTTTTTACCCTTGCATAACCCTTAAAATAAACTGCATGTCTCAAGGAACCCCTGCACACAAAAAATTATACACCATATCTTTCTCATATTTTTTTCATCTTCGTTCACATGGTAAATATTATATATATATATAGGGTAAAGAATTATTAATTTATAGATATAGGGTCTCGAATATCATGCTGAAGAAGGAAACAAATTTAACACCATTCTAATCCCGAAACGCATACATGATTAACTAAGGCTAGTTGGTTTCATTATTTTTTCTTCATTTTTGCTCATGTGAGTTACAAGTATTACTGTCGGTGGAGATATATTGTAGTAGAAGAATTAGTAGTTTGACTGCTATTTCTAAATTTCGGTATGTGGTGTAGCAACTTTTGCTGATCTCTTAATTATGTGTGTGTGTATATATATATATATATATATATATATATGGCAAATGAAAGATGAAAGATGGAATATACGAGAATTTATTATTAATCATGACAATTGTTTCAACACATCTAGCATTGATTCCTCATGGGTGTGACACTCAACAACTGGTTCAGGAGCATCCAGTGGTGCAGATGTATCTCATCGGGTGATAAATAAATACAACCCACTTATGCATTTGGAATTTCAAAAAGTTTTAATCACCATCGATTTCAAAAAACTGAATAGGACATTTCAATGCAAATTCTCATATGAATGTTATTTTCTGCCATAACTTTTAAAATTTTCAACCAGTTTTCTTGGAATTTTATACACAGATGGAATATGCACTAAGGATGGGTTGAGACAAATAAATTTTTACTTAGGCCGTTCAAGCAAAGTGTAAGATGATTTTTGATTAACTGATTAACAAAATTTGGCCTAAATTGTGGCAGGGTTCAAATGTTCATCAATTATTTCAGCATTTTCAGGTTGCTGTAAGATGTATTTTCTTAACCTGCACTTAAAATTGTTGGTTCTAACTGTTGCAATCGATGTTTGATTCTGACAATCAGTGGAACTATACCCATGAAAGTCATCAAATTAAGTGCATGTGCACTTAAAATTTTCTCTCGGGTTGCAAGAGAATTTGCCCAAAAATGAGGAAAATCATCATTTTTGTGCTTATTGAGCCCACTGTATGCAGAATTAGTTCATGCTTTTATGCTCATATACGTCAATAAATACTTTCGTAACATTTATTTGATCACACTATGGTTCTTCTGGTTGGTAATCTAATCAAGTGGGCAAGATATGAAAATTAATGCCAAATATGCACAGTCAGTTGTGACCTTGAAACTGCCGAAGTCTGCCCAATTCGTAAAATTTTGGCATTTTGCACACAAACCATCGTGGCCTCAATTTGACAAAATTTGCCCAATTCATAAAAATTTCGGCATCTTGCACACTAGCCGTTGTGACATCAATTTGACAAAATCTGCTCGAAACTTTAAAATTTCAGCATTTTACACACATGCACAAAAATGATGATGACATAGGTTTGCTACCAGACTCTGGCCATTTTTTCATCAACCCGGCCCTACCCATTAATATAGATTTCAATTTGACGAAAAATGCCAAAATTCAACAAAAAATGCTTCATGGGTATAAACATACATCTTATTAACGGTAATCTCATTAGCATTTGCTAATTCTGCATTTCAATATAAATTGTTTCCATCTGCTAAAACTTATTATTCAATTCGTTGATTTAATTCCCCAGTGTTTCAGGTTTTAAATAGGTAAGTGCATTTTATTTCTCAAGCATTTCCTATTCAGTATTTCATGCATAACCATATATATGCTGACATTCAAACTACATCATCATCGTTTAACGTCCGCTTTCCATGCTAGCAGGGGTTGGACGATTTGACAGAGAACTGGCAAACCAGATGACTGCACCAAGCTCCAATCTGATCTGGCAGCATTTCTACAGCTGGATGCCCTTCCTCATGCCAACCACTCCGAAAGTGTAGTGAGTACCTTTACGTGTCACCAGCACGAGTGCCAGTCAGGCGGTACTGGCAACGGCCATGCTCAATTGGTGTTTTTTACATGCCACCCGCTCAGGAGCTAGTCCAGCTGCACTGGCAATGACCTCGCTCGAATGTTTTTCACATGCCACCGGCACAAGTGCCAGTAAGGCAATGCTGGTAATGATCACGTTTGAATGGTGCTTTTTACGTGCCACCGGCATGGAAGCCAGTCAGCTGCTCTGGCAGCGATCACGCTCAGATAGTGCTCCTCGCACTCCACTGGCACGGGTGCCAGTCATCAAATTTGCAATACAAACTATTACTTATATACAAGGTTTAACTTATCAGTATACCCCCTTTTAATGATTGTCATTTTCCGATTCCGCACATATTTATTTGTATTATTGTTTCATGAATGAATTTGCTTATGCCTTCTATTATCTGTCCTATGTCTTGATTTTATTTTTTGTCTGAGAGAAATTAGGCATTGTAATGGGTACTGGGAATATCCCCACTCCTGGGTATTACTGGGTACCTCAGCTAGTATTACAATATTACAATAACTAATAATATGTTGTGCATGTGTAGTAATATTACAATCATGAAATTAGCATTAACTTATCTCACTCTTTTTTGTGGAACTCCTAGGAACCTTTTGCAAAACCCTAGGGTTCCAGGGAACCCCGGTTGAGAAACACTGCATTATTATGTGGCCATGCTGGAGTACTGCCTTAAGGAAATTTTAATTTGGTACTTATTCTGTTGGTCTCTTTTGTTGAACATCTAAGTGATGGGGGACATAAACACACCAACACCAGTTGTCAATTGGTGGAAGGGAGACAGCCACAGACACAAAGACATACATGCACACATGCACATGCATGCACATGCATGCACACACACACACGCACATATATGATGGGCTTCTTTCAGTTTCCATCTGCCAAATTCACACACATGACTTTCATCAGCCCAAGGCTATAGTTGAAGACATCTGCTCAAGGCGCCACGCAGTGGGACTGAACCCTGAACCATGTGGTTGGGAAGCAAGCTTCTTACCGCATAGCCACTCCTGCACCTCTGATAGTTGATAGAATAAAAATTTAGTTCACTTCAAATCGCTTCAAGAAAAAAAAAAAGAAACACTTGTAACAGCATTATATAATATACTCTTCCTTCCAAAGCAATAAATTTTTAATAGTACTTTCACAGAAGACTAGAAGATGTCTTCAACTGTCCCTTGCCATATAAAACTGTGATCTTTACGATCAATAAATTTATCTTCTGAAGTGGATAAGTCCTTCTTGACTTATAAATCTATTGACCTATAAATAACTAAAGATGATATGTAAGAGAACATGCTGCTATTTTATCAAGCTGGCAACAACTTGACATCAATTCTCAGTATAAAACACAATGACTCTGTATCAACCTTCCACAAAACCTTGCAACAAAATGAAATATTAAAACTCCATCCATTTCAAATATCTTACAGGAATATATAGGGTTGTCCGGAAAGTTCATGCCGATTTTTTAAAGAAAGAAAAAGGTCAATAAATACTTGCCATTACATTTTTAATCAACCAAATATGAACCATTTTGTTGCACAATGCGTCTCCATCTTTCCTTTAACTTGAAAATACCCTCTTCCCCAGAATTGAGGTGGTTTCATGGCAAAGAATTCATCAAGGTATCTTTTTATATCATCCAAGAAATTGAAATTTTTACCATTAAGACTATTTTGCAGAGACCTGAATAAGTGGAAATCTGAAGGAGCAATATCTGGTGAATATGGAGGGTGGGGTAACACATCCCAGCCAAGCTGCAGCAATTTCTGTCTGGTTCTAAAAGCATCAAGTGCCAAAAATGAACTTTCTTCTTCCATTTTAAAGGGTTACAGAATTAACACAGGTTATAGGAACATAAACCTTCTTCCACGAAAAGATAGCTTAAACTGTGCTCTGAATGGAGATGTAGCCAAATCCTAATTTATGGACTCAATCATGTTCTAAAATAAGTCGAAATGTAAGCTACTATAAATCGGCACAAACTTTCCAGACAACCCAATATATAACAGATGATAACAAAATCTTTGTATTTTTGATAGGCTATAAAACTATTTGACAACGTTTCATAAGTTTGGCCATGGAGTTAGGAAGTTTACTTTACAATCACATAGTCTTAGCTTCCATTCCACAATGAAACACCTTGGACCATAACTTCTGGTCAAGTAAAGCCTTCAGAGTGGTGTACCTGTCAAACACCTTTCCCTGGGTTCCATTTGCAGAGTCTAATGTTATAAATATTTGAACCATGTCATTGGATAATCCATAAGGCTTAATCGATATTTCTGTCTGCTAATACTGGCCTAAAAGGCTTGGGAAAATGTCATAGATACCAGCCTTACTTTCCTGATTCAAGGTCACTGCTATGGTCAAGGGTACTAAAATTTGGAACACCACACAAATTCTGGATGACTTCAACAAAGATTCTCAATCCAACTAAAATTACAAAATCTCAGTAATAAATAGAGCAGCCAGCAAGGTCAGTCACTTGTGGGACATAGGAGAATAAAGAATGAGGTTGATGACACAGGGAATATGAGAAGCTAAAGTAGTGTCATGATTTGGCATGATTTGAAACATGATTTAACATGATACATAAAAATTATGCAAGATAATATATTTACTAGGTAATATGTCTGATATTAATATCATAGATTTCTTGTGCACAAGTTATTTATAATTTTTCAACTACATTTTTCAGTGTGTGTAAAGAGGGTGATGATTAGGAATTTGTAGAAAAAAAAATCATTAAAAGAGAAGCACAATATAGAGCTGACGAAATGAGGTTGCACATTGCAGAGCTGGGAGGTGGGATGTCTATTATAATGCTGGGAGAAAGGGGTGCATGCTGTAGGGCTAAAGGGAGGGGACACATACTGTAAGACTAGCTTACCAAGCTGGCAACAACTTGACATCAATTCAAGTAATAATTGTACTAAGTAATGATTAAAGTTTTAAGACTTATTGAGATAACATTAATTGATAATATTGTTGTATTTCAGAATGGTCATTTTGCCAGTTTAGCCAATATATATTTGGCTATATATTTGGTGTTACTTTGCTTCAGTGTTATTTATTTTTTACATTAATCTTAATCTTATTTCAGCCAGAGTTCTTTCATCACACTCCTGTGACCGCATCAGTGGTCCTTTGCTTTCTTCTTTCTTATCTGTGTGTCTCTCCTTACTAACGGTCAGCCATTTTGTATTTTGTATTTCTATTGTATGTGTCTTCATTTGCGCATGCGTATATCTCTATGTGTGTCTATGTTTAGTTAGTGTGTGGGGGGGGGGGGGCCTGTAAATTAATTAATAAGTTATGGACAATTGTTTCATATTCTTGAAATAATGGCAATTAGTATATAAATGGTACTGGGTGGCAAAATAAACTACAACTTTAATAAACAAAATTACATGGCTGTGTGCAGGGCCTCTAAGAGTGGGATTCAACCTTCTGGGATCTCAAAACTTTATCCTTGAAGTTTCAGAACATTCTTTCTCTTGGAGGGCCTGGCTGTGTGATTGGAAATTAATTTTTAACCACATTGTTCTGAGTTCGATCCCACAGCAAGGAACATAAAACAAGTGTCTTCTCACACACACAGTCATGTGTGCATGTGTGTGTTAGCCTTTCTCCAATATATATCGAAAGATATAAACATAAGCAAGAAAAAAACAAAACAAATAAAGTGAATGGTGTTCTTCAAACCAAGTCCTTGTAATATTTGCCCTACACTGAATAACAGACAGTCTCTCATTGCTGTCCACTAGAAATACTGTGAACCAGGGATGGCCTCATCAAAAACCTGTTACCAATGAAGTTGTTGTTCACAAATAGCAATATAAAATAACTAACTAAATAAATAAATGCACATATACACAAACAAGCAAACAAAAGCATTTTAGCACATTTAAATCTTTTCACTGATTTGCTCCAGTTTGATATTCACTTTAAGAGAACCTGACCCACTTTATAAACCAGTGTTTTCATACCAGCCATCTCTCTTTTTCCCCAAATATACAGCTTTAATCACAAGTGCTATAGCAACCAACTGGTACAAAGTGTGTGTGCATTATATAATATACCAGGCATGCATAATATATATGTGTCTGTGTTTGCATAACTACAGTTTGTTACCTCTTCTCTAACTTGGTTTTCTAGTAGCTTAAAGATTTTTAAATGCATATTCATTTTTAGGGAATTTTGCAGAGAGGTGGAGGTAAAGAATACGCACATCACCCGTTTTTGGTGTTACCCTAACGCTAACTTTATGCACACCGAGTGTGCATATTCTTTAACTTCGCCAGATATATACATTTTCAAGTGTAGATTACAATTACATTGATAATCTTTTGTTTTCAAAAAAAGATTTTTACCCCAACCCTGATTTTGTTTCCTTAATCTCTCTTTAAAACGCAAATTATTTAATTTTAAAGGTGCTTCTTCCTTTCCAAGGCCACAAGAAAATAAAAATGTTACCGTTGTTGCAATTTAGTGTAGCATTTTAAAGTGAGCTATGAAGAAACAAAGTCAGGTGAGGGGTACCAAACTATATATATATATATATATATATTATATATATATATATATATATAGGGGGTCCAACCCATGCTAGCATGGAAAACGGATGCTAAACGATGATGATATATATATAAAGAGAGAGTGAGAGAGTATGTGTGTGTGTGCGTGTGAATGAGAGAGAGATACTTACACATGTGTACCCCACCCCCCCACCTAACTTTGTTTCCTCATAATTTCCAGAAAAATGGATATCTTTTAGTGAAATTTTTTATAAATATGCTTCAGATGGTGTACATTCTGATTATGTCGGAATTTATTGTGAAAAAGTTTTTCTGAGGGTAGGAAGAGGCGTTTCCAAAAATTCACAATAGTTGGTTTTGTTTCCTCATGACTTTCAGAAAAAAGGGTATTTGTTAATGACATTTTCTACAGATGCCTTTCAGGAGATGTAGATTACAATTATATTGGAATCTGATATGCAGAAAAAAAAACTGGTGTCCACATACTTGTAGATACTGATACATATCACAATTATTATTTGAAATTTCAAGTTTCATTTTGTGACATGTATCAGTATGTATGTGTGCGAGCCAACTAATTTTTTCTTTATTTTTCATATTGAATTCGAATGTAATCGTAACATACTGGCAAGACTTCCTTTTGTCCACCCCCTTAAAACACCCTTTTTTTTATTTAAATTTTTTTTTCTACACAAACCCCCATTTTCGGCTACGGAGAATTCGAATCTGTAAAAAAATTGGCATTTTGAAATTACCTACTAAATTCATTTTTAACTTTTTTCAGAATTTTTTTTTTTTTTTCAAAATATGCAGGAAAATACGGAGATTATGATTCTGAAAAAATTTTCAAAAAATTTTTGTAAAATTTTTTTTTCATAATTGTTTTTTGTCAAAATATGCGGAAAAATACGGAGATTATGCTTCTGAAACAAATTTCCGAAACTTTTTCTACTTAGGGTTAGGGTAAGGGGGTTAGGGTTGGAGTTTTAGGGTTAGGGCTACGGAAAAAGTGAAAAATTAAGAAATTGGGGCGGGGGATGCAAAAAGTTTCAAAATTTCAAATTTTTGCAATTTTCCGGAATTTCCGTATCCGAAAACATAGGTTTTTGGCAAAAAAAAAAAAATTTTAACAATAATTTGCGAGAAAATGAGGTGGGTGTACGGGAGGAAGAATATTAGAAAATTTCATTAAAAAATATCCATTTTTCTGGAAGTTATGAGGGAAACAAAGTCAGTGGTGGGCATGCGTGTGTGTGTGTAGTAATGTAAGAGCTGTACCTGAAGATATTTTTTATATAGTACAAATGTTTTCTGACATAAAATTCAAAACATTGCGTTGAGCGAGAGTCATGAATAGTCGAAGGTGAAACGGGAATTAGACTTTCAAGTTTTGATATATTTCTATCTTTCATTATACACATACACACACCGTATTTGATAGCTTAAATGATGGGCGGAGATAAAGATCATGGACCGCACCTCCTTTGCGGACCATGATCTTTTTTTGCGGCTCCAAACCCTTCTTTTGCTTTTTTTTTTACAGGCACACACTATATCGGGGGTGGAAATTCCAAATCTGCAAAAAATTCTGCATTTAAAAATTTACATTTAAGAAAGAGAGGCAAAGAGAAAAAGGAAGACATAAAGAAAGAAAACAAGAAAACGAAGGAAGGAAGGAAAGAAAGAAACAAATACTTACTAGATGTTCATACTGTTGTGATTATCATCCCGGGACGAACAAGCAACTGTCAAAAGACAATGTTTATTAACTTTCAGCCGGAGAGAGCTACATCCGTTACAAAGTAATAAAGTTTTATCAGTTCAAAGTTAAAGTATTTATGTTCGTTGTATATGTCTAGGTTACATCTAATATGTATAAAGAAAGACAGAAAAGATAGACAAATATTTTGTATTATAAGCTTCAGTAGATTTCAAATGCAGAAAGAAAGAAGGAAAAAAGATTATTAAAAGAAATGCGCGAGGACTGTGTGTAATAAACCTCCGCAATTTAAAGGAAAAAAAATTACTCTCCAAGTAACAAAATAACACAGGCAGCTCTTGCATCCATTTTAATGTAATATATTTTCCTTTTGGCGAACTTTCGTTTTGACTCGAAATAGTATAAACAATGATGAATTCGGTGGTTTCTGTGACCACTTGTTGTCTTGTCAATTGTCAGTTGGGAAGAGAAAGTTAATGGGTTGTGCGTGCGTGCTTGTTCCTCCGTGTGTGTGTGCGCACGCACGTGCTTGTTCCTTTGTGTGTATGCGTGTGCGCGCGTGCTTGTTCCTTTCTCTGTGTGTGTGTGCGTGCATGCTTGTTCCTCTGTGTTATTTCTACATTCCACAACATAAAAACAAAACAGACACACACATACACAGAAGAACAAGCACGCACACACACAAACAAGAATAAGCGCGCACGCACAACCCCTTTCTCTTCCCAACTAACAATTGACAAGACAACACGTCGTCACAGAAACCACCGAATCATTGTTTACATTATTTCGAGTCAAAACGAAAGATCGCCTTTATTTTTCACTACATACGTGTGTGTGTATGTGTGTGTGTGTGCGTTTACGTGCGTGCATGCACGTGTTCCGGGACGAAAGAGAATTTCTCTTTTCCGTGGAGGTAAGCCCCTCATCTGGGGTACCACATGTTCTGACATCTCTAGTGACATCTTGGTGTGGTTCAGCTTCCAGCCCAGACTCCATGCTCGTCAGGTTGAGAAAATCAAACTGTCGAAGTATCGATTCGTTCACCGACAGGCTTATGGTCGAACTGGTAACAGAGTACACCTCTGGCGTTCTCGACCCCCCAGACCACCACTTTATCGTGCTGCTACTGTATGAGTCTCTCTGAGAGATTTAGCGATGCAATATTTCTAATCGCCATCAACCCTCAAGCCATGAAGAGACTGCAGACAGCCATCACCAGGCGAACTCTCAAGAGATAAGCTCTAGCCATCAAGTAACTTGCGCCAGTCAAGCAGCCAACATAGAACAACATATTCAGCACGAACAACCCAACACAGTAGCAGTCGCAGAATATAGACACCACCGAATGACCAACGCACACACAGACACAAAACATGCCCGGTTCTACCTCATCACATCGACACATTATTTTCCCTGCTTATTTTCTTCTTCGCCAACTCAAAGCATGTTGGTAATGTCATGTAGTGAATTTTTTGGTGTATACAAGTAAATGCAAGTGTCGATTAAATAAATTATCTAAGATTAACCTCCAGTGTTTGACCCGAGCAAAAAAATGAAAAAAGAAATAGTGTAATAGGTGTAAAACAACATGCGGTAAACGAAAATGAAAAAAAAATGCGCACTGGCGAACGTAAAATTCACATCGGGAGTGTTCCGAGTCCTCTCACCACTTCCCTGTTCGTCAGCGCAATTTTTTTTCTTCATATTCGTTTACTACATATTATTTTACACCTAGTACACTATTTTTTTTTTTAATTGTGACAGGGGGTGGGTGGGGTGCGAACTCGGATAATTCACGCGATCCAGTAATCCGCCTTCGACACCTGGCCACCATAAAAAAAAAGCAAAAGTGCAATAGGTGTAAAATAATGTGTACTAAACGATTATGAAAAAAATGCGCGCTATCGAACACAAAACGAGGAATTGGAATTTTGCTAGAGCTGACAGAGCCATGGGAAGAGAACATCGCTAATACAGAGTAATGGAAGGAGAAGAGGTACGAAAAATTAATTGAAGAGTGCAGAGAACAGGGATGGACTGTCGAGTATTGCCACCTGGAAGTGGGGGCTAGAGGCTTCATTGAAAGGAAAATGACAACGTTATTCAAAAGAAGGTTTGCATTTTCGAACTCAGATCTGAGAAAAGTAATAAGGAGGATACAGGAGGCAGTCGAAAAAGCCAGCTTCTATATATGGCTGAAGCGAGAAGACCAAAAATGGCTTGAAAACCATAACATGCCGGCTGGGAAATAGCATCGCTAGGTGAGACTGGCTGACACTTAAGCAGCATCGCTGATTGACAGGTAGTGGTCTCGTTCATGGCACCCCCTCCTCCTTGTTCGAAAGCTTGTACCACCAAACAGCCGGTCGGGTCTGGCTGCTGGAACTGAAACTAACACGACACTGTTGGAAGGCAGGTTTAGAGAGGGCGCAGGCTAAAATTACGCGCTCTTGGTCAGTTGAAGTTTAGACAGTATCACATGACAACTAGCTGGTGCTGGCTGCTGGAGCCTACCAGCGAGTATTTAAAGGGAAATTTGGCAGGATGATCAGTTGCTTGCTGACACTCTTTGACGCTGCATCGAAGAGGCCAGGGAACAGAAGAAAGAAGGAGAAAGAAGAGATTCACTCAACCCCAGAGCTAAAGACACCTCCGAAAGGAAGGGGGTCTGCTACATCGAAAACGGTAGAGGAGTAGGGGCCGAAACCGGACGTGGTTCCTCCTGATGATGTCTTTAACCACTGGATCCTACAAAGGAATTGTTGAGGTAGCAAACCATGGAACACGGTTGGAATCAATAACAAATACGACAAATGTATCAATTAATTTTAAAAAAAACAAAGAAAGTTATTTAAGCACTTACTTTTAATGCTGTCCTTGTCGTAGCCTTTCACAAATGTTTTTTAAAAAATTAAATAAAAATAGGATATATAAATGTATTAAAGCACACCCGTGAAAGATAGGCTCTACTGGTCAAACTAGTTTCGATTAGGAAGCTTGAATTATGCTGCAGAGACAGCTGCTTGAGAATAGATAAAAATTAGTTCTAAAACTTCAGGTCAACCTGGGGTGTGAATAACATTAAACGAGAATATAAAATACTGGTGAAAAATCATTTCAGTGATTTTATAACAATTTCTTTGTATCTGTGCTACTATTCAATTACAAACATGGTCTGTAAAGATAACTTATTTTAACACAATATTTGTGTACATTTTCATAAATGTCTCTCTTGCAATATCACCCCTACTTAGTTACTTCTTGGTGGTGGTGGTGGTGGAGGGTGGGGCTTAACAATCATGGCTGAAGTACAATTTTGGAAGTATTGTTCAAGTTTTTCTTATTTTGGATTCAGAATTGTAGCAATCTGAACAAAATAAGCGGGGCTCATTTTGCGAATGAGAAAGACTAGATCCCAAAGTGTGTATAAAATTAAATTAAATCCAAGTTTAGTCACAGATCGATCTAGTGAAGTTTTAACAATTTTGTGACAACATAGTGCCTTGCAGAGGTAACTGTCGAGGCTCATGGGGGTACTTAGCTGTTCCAGCGCTTCAGCCTCACCATCACCCGCGGCAACGCTGCTGGTGTGCCTCAATAGCCATTACAGAAGTTTCCCAACCCCATGTTTTTTCCTCAAAACTTTTTTGGATTCCTATATTTTTGGTATAGGAGATTAGGATTTTGCTCCCAACACACGTTGTCCCGCTCCACTTGACTGCTTCTGTTTTTTTCTACTTCTCTATCAACACCAAAATTAATCTTCCAAAGAGGTAGTGGCATTTTCTCTTTCTTTCACTTTTTTATTAGAATGTATGAAAACACTATTTTATTACAAAAATGTCAAAACTTTACTAACTTGATTGATCTGTGACTAAACTTGGATTTAATTTCATTTTGTACCCCAGCATGGCCACAGCTCGTGAGCTGAAACTAGATGAAAATGAAAATGAAAATGATACTTTGCTATCAGTTATATAGATAACTAGCAGTATCGCCCGGCGTTGTTCGGGTTTGTAAGGGAAATAACTATAAAGCATTTTTAGAGAGTTATAGCCAAAAAATAGCAAAAAAATGGGGAAAAAAATTATGGTAAATTTTTTTTGATAGTTAAAAAGGTCGAGTTGCGTCCCCTAGACCATCTGTGGTTTGTGTTTCTGATTGTCGACCCCATGTCGAATTTATCGATCTTTTTCAGAACTGGGGGAACTTTTCAAAATTTTCGCTGCGTTAGTTTTGAATTATGACATTGGGCTATGTGTGTGTCAAGTTTCATCAGAATCGGTTGAAAGCCGTGGTCAGAGTGAGGGTACAACCGAACAGACACACAGAAACACACACAGACAAACTGCCGTTTATATAGAGAGAGATTGCAAACAGGGTCTATAAGGATAACTTATTTTAATACAATATTTGTGTGTACATATTTTAAAAGTATTGTTCAAGTTTTTCTACTTTAGGAATTAAGAAAGGTATGTAAAAATAACTTCTTTTGCACACACACACACTCTCTCTCTCTCAGTAAAACTTCAGTGCAAATTATGTTATTTCTGTGTGCACATACAAAATACAGCTCAACTTCAATTGAAATTCCACTTTTTCAATTTTTTTGTTAATGTTTATAAGTACACTGTGTAAACATTAACCTCTTTTTTTTATTCTTGGCTTTCATAATGGAATTAATATGCTTATCCAATAAAAACATTTAAAAAAAAAATATTTTACTCCACTCTCCTAATTTATTTTACTAACGTAATTTTCTGTTAGTAAATGATTTTCTTTTACACAAACAAGCAGCAGCTTTAATTTCGAAGCATTTGAAAATTAATTACAAATTATAAAGAGAAACAAATGGTGGAAAGACTTTCCCCTCCCCCCATTTTCTCACAAATTATTGTTTTTCTTTTAATTTTTTTTTTTTTTTTTCCAAAAACCCACGTTTTCAGATACAGAGATTCTGGAAAATTGCCAAAAATCGGAATTTTGAAATCCCCCCCCCCAATTTCTTCATTTTTAACTTTTTCTGTAACCCTAACACTCCAACCTTAACCCTAAGACCCTAACCCTAAAACCATAACCCTAACCCTAAGTAGAAAAATATTGGGAAATCTTTTTCAGAATCATAATCTGAAAAAAAAAAAAAGTTCTGAAAAAAGTTAAAAATGAAGAATTTAGGGCGGGGGTGTGGGTGAAGTAATTTCAAAATGCTGATTTTTGCTAATTTTTTGTCAGATTCATATTCTCCGTAGCCGAAAACGGGGGTTTGTGTAGAAAAAATAGAAAAATTAGATTTTAAAAAGGTGTGTTTTGGGGTGGGGAGTACATAAGGACGTCTTGCCAAAAATTTTTAAAAAAAGACGAAAACAGTGAAAAGTTTGAGAATTAATGGGGTAGGAGGGAGGAGTAATATTTGAATTTTTTTTTTTTTTCAGATAATTGTATTAATTCTATTATGCAGAAGACAGAATCGAAAAAAATTTTGTGAAAATTCTTAAAAATAAAGAAGTTATGAGGGGTTTTAGTACATGCTTCGATCAGAACTCTGCTGCCCTTTTTTATATTGTAATTCGTGTTTGTGATGAAGATATTTAAATCTGATTCTTGGTATAAACTTAAAAGGAAGTTTTTTCAGAAATTGTATCATTTAGCTATTGTTTCTAGCATGTCGGAGGTAATGTTTGCTCCCCCATCCTTATTTTTCACCAAAATTTCTTTGGATTCCTGTTTTTGATATAGATTTGGATTTTGCCCAAAAAACACATTTTCAAAATTTTAATTTCCCCACTCTCCACTCCAATATTTTTAATTTTTTCTTAAAGAAACACTCAAATCCCCTTCCCCAACCTCCACATATCACGTCCCCACTTTCAAAGAGCTAAAATCTCCGAATGTTCCACTTTAAGCATAGAATTCTACGCATGTGGGAAACATCGGACGAAAGTGAAACATTCGGAGTTTTTAGCTTTTTAAAAGTGTGGGGAGGTGATGGGTGGGAAAAGGGCCACTGAGTGTTGCTTTAAGAAAAATTAAAATTTAAAAAAGGAAAATTCTCTATTTTTCAAGGTGGATTAAAAAAAAATAATTTGAAAAAGAATTAAAAATCAAGAAATTTTTTTGGGGGGAAATTAAAATTTGGAAAACATGATTTTTGAACAAAATCATATCCTACTATATCGAAAACATAGAAATCTGAAGAAATTTTTGAAAAAAAAAAGCATCAGAAATGGGCGGTGTGCACGTACATTAGCTTCGTCTAAATTTGATCTTAAAAAAAAAAAAATCAAAAGAAAAATCAAAGAAAATATTAAAAATGTGCTGGCGTGATTGTATGGTGTAAGAAGTTTGCTTCCCAACCACATGACTCTGGGTTCAGTCCCTCTGTGTAGCACCTTAGCAAGTATCTTCAGCTATAGCCTTGGGCTGACCAAAGTCTTGTGAATGGATTTGATAGATGGAAACTGAAAGAAGCCTGTTGTATATATATGTGTGTGTGTGTGTGTGAATCTTTATGTCTACACCTGTCCCCCCACCACTGCTTGACAACTGTTGATTAATAGAATGATTACCAGGCGTAAAAAAAAAAAATTAGTACTGGGGTCGATTCATTTGGCTAAAAATTCAAAGCAGTGCCCCCTGAATGGTCACTGGCTAATGACTGAAACCAGTAAAAGATAAGGAATTTTTTTTTTGTCACTGTGTAGAAAAGAAGGTTAGTGTCTTTTGAGGTCTTTAAACCCACCTAGTTATTTTTTGTTTAACACCCATTTTTCCATGCTACCTGGCATTTGGACGAAGGGTTTTTTGAGGCAAGATTTTTATAACCACATGTTCTTCTAGGCATCAACCCATACCTCTTTATCAAGTAGAGATCATTAAAAGAAAAACGACTGGTCATAATGCTAAAATCACCAGTAATTTACTTAACCAGCAAACCACATGAAACATCAGCAATCACTCATACAGACACACACACAGCAGGCTTCCTGCAGTTTCTGCCAACAAAATTCTTCTACAAAGCATTCATTGGCCTGGGGTTACTGAAGGCACTGAAGATTCCATGTGATAGGACTGAACTTGAAACCATGTGGTTAAAAACAAAATTTCTCAACTACAAACTTGCATATAATAATCCAAATTTAGTCTTGTCTGTTAGGTGTTCAAATCCTATCAGGATTGATAAGAATCAGGGCTGTGATTACTATAATTAATTTTACACCTTCTGCCTAAGTTAACAATTAATATTTAAACTTAAAATTCTGATATATACAAATCATGCAGTATTAAATAGGCGTCAATGTATCATACTTAATGTATCAACACTTGGCTTTTTACTCAACCAGGAAATTATTCACAACATCAGTGTAAGTTTTATACACTTTTTTTTTTACTATATCAGAGGTAAGAAATTCTTGTCTGAGCCTGTGGCTTACTGAAACTGCATCCCATTGAAAAATCTCAAAAGGCTAAAATACACCTGGCATTCTCATTAGTTGCTGCTGATATGGATTTTCTCTCTCTCTGATATTTATTGTGCTTTTAAGACAATAAGTTCATTAGAGATGTTATCTCAAGACAAATACTACAGTAACTGGCCTATCACCTCTGTATATACATTAAGTATGATACATGGATGATTAAACTTAAATTCAAACATCAAACCCTTATATTGTTTAGAAATAATTTTTAAAAAAAAACACTTTCCTGGCATTACATTTTTTTTTTATTTTGAAAGAAAATGCTTTTTTCTATTTTCCTTTTTTGGTGCAGGTCTCATGACAAAAAAAAATTTATTATAATTACAAGTTAGATGAATAAAGCTATGCATGTTACTGCTATTTTAATGACACAGGAAGGAGGAGAGTCTGAACATCAGTAGAATATCATCAAAGGAAAGAGATGCTTCCTCAAAAATTCAAAGCGTGAAAGCTAACATGTTTTCTCCACGTGCACAGATAAGGTTATGTAGTTAAATATGCTTTTCAAACACTTGGTTCTAGGTTTGATTTCCTGATGCTTCATCTTGGGACATTGCTTCAAGGTCCATGTTTCCATGTTCACAGGGGTTGGACAGAATTTGTTGAGGGAGATTTTTTTACAGCTGGATGCTCTACTTGTTACCAACCCTCACATGTTTCCAAGCAAGATAATATTTCCCATGTCCAGACATGCATGCACAGAAGATTGAATACAAAGGACACTTCTATCATGGTGATATTTGTTTCACAACCATCACACAAAATCAAAGCCAGGAGACAAGAGCATAGACACACACCAATACATGCATATGACAGTCACACAGCTTGATTCAACCTGGAACTATACAAGACACTTGTCCAAGGTACCACACAATGGGACTGAAGCTGAAACCATGTGGATGAGGAAAAATAATTTGTAGGGCGAAATCAAGTAGACAGAAATTGTAAACTCCTAATTGTTGGGAGTGCCTATTTCTGGGGTATTGTACTTGTACCTGCGGTAGCATCCACCAAGGGTAGGTTGAGACGACTCCAACCAACAAGTTTGGAGCTTCAGTGGAATAGAAGTTCACATGTGGTCCCCGGTCACATGCATGCACACTTTGGAGTAGTGTTATCGATAGCATCTCATCTTACCATTGATTGTATTTCTGGAGTAGTAGAAATAATCCATTGCCTAATTTAACACCATCCACTGGTGCCTTTAATGGGGTCTGCACCGTTAGAAACATTCAGACCATTTCTCCAGTGTGAGAAACCAGGACCAAATTTAGTATCCTAGTATGATGCAATTTGTTGAATAACCGTTGTGTCAGGATTTCTCTTCCCCCTTTCCCCTACAAATCTTTGAGACCCTACAATAAAGAGTCCACTTGCTCAACTCTTCTCTACCTCGAACTAAGCTATAAATAGCTTTTTTTTTTTTTTATTTTAGAAAAACTGGGGCTATTGAAATTATTTCAAAACTACCAACTAAAAAAAAAAAATTTTGAACATCTATTAATAAATGACAACTCTGAAACTGAAAATTCGGAGATTTTTATTGACATAAAAATGAAATTAAAAAAAGGTGAAATTTCAACAAATGATGATAATGGTTTAAAAAATTCTGAAAAGATTTCAATAAGAAAGTATATTGGTAATATTGAATATAAAATAGCTATTCTCTAAATCTTTAACCCTTTAGCACTCAAATTACTCAGCCAAATGTAATATTTATTCATTTACATTGGATTTAATCAATTGAACCTTAGCTTCATAATTTCAATGATGTGATTGCAGGGTAGGTGTGAGAGGTTGGATCTGGTTGGTTTGAACGTAAAACAGGCAGAAGATTTGGATCTGATATAGCCAGTTTAAATGCAAGAGGATTAAACTTCATAAAAACAAAATGGTTGCATTTAACAATATCCTCAAATATTTAAAATTTATATTAAAATATAAAATCTTTAGAGTTATGATTTATCATGTTGGAATATGTTCCTGTATTTAGACTTTATTCTGAACAGTTTTTATATATACAAATCAAATACACCCGATTTTATTTCTGTAAAACATTATATATATATATATATATGTTTTACAGAAATAAAATATATATAATGTGTTATAAAATATATAAAGTTATATATTATACACTGTGCAAACATTATCTGATATAAAAGTCATTATGTTGGGGAGAGTAAACAGCAGATACATGTTTGTTATATCAAGAAATTTACATATACATATATGATTGGGAAAAGGGAAAAAGGATTTTAGATCACATATCTAAAACAAAAACTGTACATATATCTTTATTTTCACTTCCTCTATCATCAAAAGAGTCACTGGTTAGTTAAGTCCAGTTATAATCCCACAATGTGGAATGAAGAAATCGAAAATTTAGAATATGAGCAGTATTAAAAATTTTCATAATGATGTTTAAAAAGTGCTTTTGTTGTTTTGCCAGCTTCATTACAAGCTCTTTCAACACTTTTGGTTATTCCATGTGGTCCACAACTGAAAACGCCAACATTTCGCACCTGAAAAACAGAAGCAAAAGATTTAAAAAATCTATTAAAAAAAAAACAAATACTTTCTCTTATATATGCAGTAAACTCTCAGTTTAACAGGCCCTGATTTAATGTATTTCAGATTTAGTGAACTGAATAAGAATTTCAACTTTTGGTACAGGGCTAAAAATTTTCAGGGCAGGATAAAAATTGATTATATTGATTAACTTGATGATGATCCCAGTGTTCAACTGGTATTTATTTTATCAATCCCCAAATGGATGAAAGGCTAAGTCAACCATGTCAGAATTTGAACTCAGAACATAGAGAACCAGAAGAGTTATTGCTTAGTATTTTCTGCTGCATGATAATGGTTCTGACAACTTGTCATCTCAATGATAAAGATAATTTTCCTTTCTGTTCTAAGAATAAGGCCTTAAATTTTGATAGGGTGGAGGGCTAATTGATAACATCAACTCCAGTACTCAACTGGTTCTCATTTCATCATCCACAAAGGATGAATGGTAAGGTCACTGGTTCTCATTTCATCATCCACAAAGGATGAATGGTAAGGTCAACCTCAGTGGCTACAATTCTGTCAGCTCACCATCTTGACGATAATGATAGCTTCAATTCTAAATTTTGACACAAGGCCAGCAGTTTTTGAGGGGAGGGTAAGTTGATTATATCAACTCCAATATTTGACTGGTACTAATTTTAACAGCCCCAAAAGGATGAAAGGCAAAGTTGACCTCGGTAGAGTTTGAACTCAGAACAAAGATGGATGAAATGCTGCTTAGCACTTTGACTGGCATGCTAAAGATTCTGCCAGCTCACCACCTTAAAAATAATAATAATAATCCTTTCTCCTAAAGACCCAAGGCCTGGAATTTTGGAGGAGAGGGTAAGTCAATTACATTGACCTCAGTGTTTCAATGGTACTTAATTTATTGATCCCCAAAAGAATGAAAAGCAAAGTTAACCTCAGCGGAATTTGAACTCAGAATGTAAAGATGGACAAAATGTTGCTGAGCAAAAATACTCTTCATTCACTGTCAAAAAGGGAAAATATGAATTACATATCCTTTATGATATGTTTCAAATTTTATATAATATAAAATGCGTAATGTATTCCAAAATCAAAATGGTCCCTAAGCTACCTTCAGTTTAATGAACATTCAGCTTTAAAGGACATGCCTTTCTTTCAATTAGTCCTTTAACCCTTTTGATACCAACCTGGCTGAAACTGGCTCTGGCTTTGAGTACAAATGTCTTGTTTTCATAAGTTTTGAATTAAAATCTTCCACCAAGCCTTAGTCACAATTTATGTTCTTAATACCAGCTGAATGATAACCAAGTTATTTTACTAAATTCTTTGTTATATTTAAAATTAATTTTAAATTAATTGAAAGAAACACAGAGCATCTCAAAATAAATACAGTAAAGGGTTAAAGTAAAGATTTACTGTGTTTTGAAAAAGATTTTATAATCTATCGCAGAGAAGATGCTCATGAAATATAAATGGAAAATAAAAATAGGAAAGTAATTAAATAAATGATCATGTCGAGCTATGGTCAAAAGCATTTCAAACATGAGTATCTCACCTATTTGTATATCAGTGTCGGATGCAATGGTCAGCAACAGCTAGACCACAGCTGATAATTTGGTCACTGAAGTGTATGTTGTGTATCTTGGACCTTTTAAAAACAATTTTCAAAGCATGGCCATGTCGTTTAGCATCTCACTTTGCAACTAAATGATTTGGGGTGCAGTTACACTGCATGACACCTTAGGCAAGTAATTTCTATGACAGCCCTTGACCAACAAATGCCTTGAGCGAATTTGGTAGAAAGAAACTGTGTTGAAGCCTGTCATATAGGCATAGGAGTGGCTGTGTGGTAAGTAGTTTGCTTACCAACCACATGGTTCCAGGTTCAGTCACACTGCATGGCACCTTGGGCAAGTGTCTTCTACTATAGCCTCGGGCCAACCAAAGCCTTGTGAGTGGATTTGGTAGACGGAAACTGAAAGAAGCCCGTCGTGTATGTGTAAATATATATATATATATATATATATATATATATATATATATATATATGTGTGTGTGTGTGTGTGTGTGTATGTTTGTTTGTCCCCCCAACATCGCTTGACAACTGATGCTGGTGTGTTTACATCCCTGTAACTTAGCGGTTCAGCAAAAGAGGCCGATAGAATAAGTACTAGGCTTACAAAGAATAAGTCCTGGGGTTGATTTGCTCGACTAAAGGCGGTGCTCCAGCATGGCCACAGTCAAATTACTGAAACAAGTAAAAGAGTAAAGAATATATATATATATATATATATATAGGTAGGCATGTGTGGGAGTTTGTGCTTCTCCTCTCCAACTGATCAACACCCAGTGTTGGTTTGTTAATGTTCCAATAGATTAGTGGTTCAGTAAAAGAGACTGATAGAATTAGTATCATCGTCATTTAATGTCCGCTTTCCATGCTAGCATGGATTGGATGATTTGACTGAGGACTGGCAAACCAGATGGCTGCACCAGGCTTCAATCTTGATCTGGAAGTGTTTCTACAGCTGGATGCCCTTCCTAATGCCAACCACTCCGAGAGTGTAGCGTGTGCTTTTACATGCCATTGGCAGGAGGGCCAGTCAGGCGGTACTACCAATGGCCATGCTCAAATGGTGCTTTTTACATGCCACCTGCACAGGAGCCAGTCAAGAGGTACTGGCAACAACCTCACTCGAATGTTTTTTCATGTGCCAGTAAGGTGACGCTGGTAATGAAAAAGAAGGCTTTCCTACCCGCAAAATGCTAAGGTGAATTTATTCAGGATGTCTGCAATGACAAGACACCAAACAACATATTTACATGAGATTTCAATAATATTCTAATAAAAGCTTTTATAAATTGATCGCATTGAAAGGAAATAATGCTCATAGAACTACAATTTACCTGAGGATTGCATTTATGTATATGCTGCATCATTTCAACAAGCTGTGGCCTACCGAAGTGTGTTTTAGCTTTTAAGCCTGTAAAAACACTTTTTCCCATAGAAAGTTTCTGAAAATATTCTTCACAAATAAACTGCAATGATAAAAAAAGAAAATAGGTTTTCTTTGTAGCATTTAAAAATTCTTAAATGACTTTTTAAAAAGAATCTACTAACAAAAGTTAATCAAGAAGGTTACAACTAGATTGAAGTATTGTGGAATATGTAGATATTCAGTGTGTTATAAATGGTAATAATGCAAATAGAACATTTTTAATGCTTATTGTTTATTTTATGGCCATTTTTCAGTGCTAGCATAGGTTGGACAGGGACTTGCTTGAGGCAGCATTTTATTGGATGTCCTTAACAACCCTAACCAGTTTTTCAAGTAGAAAAGTTGTTATTCCACTTGTCTATGAAAATGCAAAGCAAACGCTTGTAATGTCAACATGGAATGTAAACATCATCACTGTTTCACTCTGATGGTGAGAAGCCATGTAACATCATCTCTTTCTCTCTCTCTCTCTCACACACACATACACACACACACACACACACACACACAAATAAAACACACAGAGCTTCCATCTACCAATTCCAATTCTACTCACAAGACATTGGTTGGTCTGAGACTATTGTAGAAAGCATAAGCCAAGAGTGTCACACAATAAGATAGAACTTACAACCACGTGGTTACAAACTATACAATAAATTAATAATTAAATCAGGATATTCAGATTTACAAATTTAAACTAATGGAAGAAAAATAAATTCAACATACCATCATTGCTGTCCTCAAATCATAATTCTGAAAGAATTTAGTGATAAAAATCTCTATTTCAACCAATCCTTTTGTATCAACTCTTTCTACCTCTTGAAGAATATCAATGAGCCATTCAAAATGTCTGTGACTACCAGTGACCCAAATAAAATACAGCTGAAATAGAAGTTTTATGAAAATCATTATCATTTTTCATCCACTTTCAATACTAGTTTAGGGTGGACAGACAAACACTGTTTACCTGCCCTCTTATATGGGTTGGAATACCACCTCTTGCCTATATGCATTTCATTTTTGACTTGGCTATCCTTCCTAACATCAACTTCTTTACATACTGTACTGGATGCCTTTTATTGTGGCACCATAGAGTTTGCCATATTCTCAGCATGACTAAAGGATTCTTAAAACAGAAAGCCATCATTGCAAAAACCAGTCATTAATTAACTTAAGAATAATTAAATACCAATAAATGCAGAGTATATACGGGGAGTTGCTACATGGCTGTTTGACATCCTAGAAATAATTATTAAACCTGGTCTCCTTGAAATTACTCCCTAAGATCTTCGTTGGTCAGAGTTCGCCATGTAGCTGCACCTGTATCAAAGTGTAGTCCTGGGTAATACGGCTACACATTTCGCCTGGTGTGCTAACGTTTCTGCCAGCTAAGGAATGGCACAATGTGTAGGAGAAAATCGTTACCCAAATGGATTGAAGTATAGTACAGCAACTAATTATTTAACAGTTAACTAGAAGTAAAGTTTTCAACAGAATTGGAAATTCTGATAAAAATTTCAATGCAAAACTTTATTTTAAAATGGTTTCATTTTAAAAACATCATTTAGAAAAATAAAAACTTTTAAATACACTCTTGAAACAGCAAAATCTCAGCAGCATTGATTTAAATTATATTCTGTAACTCACTTTTTGACATTTCATCTTGTAAGTATTTTTTATAGCAGACATTTTCACAAAATCCTTTAGGATGGAAGCATAAGGTGTTACTCCAATTCCAGCACCAACCAAAACACTGATGTCAAACCGATACCAATCTTGTTGTCCAGCACCATAAGGACCATCTAAATATAACTGAAAGTAAAGCAAAATAGACATCAATAGAATGGTAATTACTGTTAATTGGTAAAATATTCTTATATTAAACAGGATCAATAAATAAATCATTTCATCCTTGACTCCCGTATTGCTATTGCTGTCCTTTATCTCTAAACAAACAAAAAGCTTGCTTCTCAACCATGTGGTCTTAGGTTTCAGTCCCATAGTGTGGCACCTTGAGTAAACATTTTCCACTACAGCCCCAGGCTGACCAAAGCGTTGTGATTGGATTTGGCAGGTGGAAACTGAAAGAAGCCCATTGTGTGTTTGTGTGTGTTTACTGCTTGACAACCAGTATTGGTTTGCTTATGTTCCTGACAAAAAGAAACAAACAGAATAAATACCGGGTTTAAAAATAAGTACAGGGGTCAATTTGTGCAACTAAACCTGTCAAGACTGTGCACCAGCATGGCCACAGTCCAAAGACCAAAACAAGTAGAAGATAAACTTACAATACATCATACGAGATGCATCCAAGAGAAGCCATTTGAAGAGCACCACAACATATTTGTTAGATTTTAAAGCCCATTTTAGTTTTCATTTAAGAAGTACGGTAATTGAACTATTAACTATGATTGCTGGAATTTTCTTTGGGACAAGTAATTTTCTAGTCACTGAAGACTATAAAATATACTCTTCTCTGCAAACTATACATCTGTAGTTCCCATTCACTTAGAATCAGAGTATAATCATCATCATTTTAATGTCTACTTTCCCATGTTTGCATAGGTTGAACAGAATTCCTGGAGGCAAGTTTTCTACAGTCAGATGCGTTTATTCTCACCAACCTTCAGTTTCCAAGCAAGGTAATATTTTTCTCCTATGAAGACTGGTTAGGTTATTAAGCTCATGATTGCAAGGTTGTGAGTTTGACACCTTGTCGTGTGTTGTATCCTTGAGCAAGACACTTTATTTTCCATTGCTCCAGTCGACTCAGCTGGTAAAAGCGAGTTTTACTTGTATTTCAAAGGGCCAGCCTTGTCACATTCTGTGTCAGGCTATGTTAAGGATACATGTATCTGTGGCATGCTTAGCCACTTGCACATTAATTCTGTGAGCTGGCTGTTCCGTTGACTGAATCAACTCTGACCATCATTGTCATAACTGATGGACCAATGTGTGTCCACTAATATTTCTCCATGGCTGGATATATTTTCAAAGAAGATTGGAAATGAGCAATACTACTTGTATAACTGGTGACACTTGTTTTTACAACTATCTCATGGTATCAAGACAGGTTAACAAATACACACACTGCATATATACACACACACATTTGTGTGTACGAGAGTGTTATATACACACACACACACATATATATATATATATATATATATATATATATATATATATATATACATATATATATATATATACACCCATGCACATCATAAAATGCATAAGAAACTATATAGTAATATAATTCAGATACCGATTTTTCATTCATTATCAGATATGTACAGATAAGCTCCTTTTCCTTTCATTTTGAAATGTGAATGTATAACAAAGTACCAACTGTACTATTTCTATTTCATATCTGAATGGTTTGGGAACATGATAGATTCATGCTCAGTATTGCTACATTTAAAATTAATGCCAATTGAGAAGAAACTAAAAGAAATTTTTTTATCTAGTTTGGTTATTTTAATGCAAATTTTTAATGTTACTTTATATTAAACTAAAAATAATCCTTATTTTTATCTGTTGATTTTATATTACAAATATTTTAAGAATTTACTTTTGGATAAGGTTCTTCTTTTAGGTTCACAGGATCAAATATTCCACGCATCTTCCAGGTCCATGGTCCAAGAGCTCTTATATGCACTGAAAGTGTGTCCTCATAAGGTGCTGATGTCAATGTAAAAGGATGGAATTCTCCAGCACTAATTGAAGCACATGCTATTTTCACCCATTGTCCAGACTTGTAATCAAAATCTTGTGGACGTTTAAACTCAATATAAGTTACATCTGGAATTTAAAAAAATTTGCATCTATTAGCATAAGAGAAATTCAAATACATACAGTCTTCAAATGAGCAGACCATAACAAAAGAAATTAGATTCAAATACTGCCATGGTTAACTTTGCCATTTATCTTTCTAGAATAGATAAAATTTATAACAGTAATTCAATGGGGATGGAGTCATTTCATCATCAGTCATTTAACATCTGCTTTCCATGCTGGCATAGATTGGACGGTTTGACTGAAGATTGGCAAGCCAAGGGGCTGCACCAGGCTCCAATCTGATTTGGCAAGATTTCTACAGCTGGATGCCCTTCCAAATGTCAACCACTCTGAGAGTGTAGTGAGTGCTTTTTACATTCCACCAGCACAGGTGCCAGTCAGGCAGCACTGGCATCAGCCATGCTCGAATGGTGCTTTTTATGTACCACCAGCACAGGTGCCAGTCTGGTGGCACTGGTTTTTCTTGTCGTGGAGAGGGATGGGCTCTGCTAAGTGAAAAATGCCCAAGACATATGTCACAACAGTGCCCTTGCAACTCCATCAAGGATTCAAGGGCTCAAAGCAAAGTATTTGCTTTTCTGCAAATATTGTTTAACAATGATAATTTTTACATAAGTAGAAGGCCAGACATTTGGTGCAAGAGACAGTAAACTAATGATATGTTATTTTTACTGATCTCAGAAAGATCGAAATCAAAGTTGGCATCAACAAGGTTTAGAAAGGCAGTTACAATAAATGATATCAACCCTCGTGCTTGAATGATACTTATTTTATCAACCCCTTTCAGTATCTTCACTCCTAATCCCTTTATCCAGTAATGCTAATGAACAATTCATCTACCAACTATAAAGGGTACTCTCTTCCTCACAGAAAGTTTATTCCAGTTTGTAAACTTTTTTTTGTATTCCCTATTTACCTGTTGGTAAATAGTAAATACAAAAAGACCATCACTAGTTTCCTCAAAACCAGTTTACCATGTTTACTAATTCAAAATTAGTTTCACTTTGGGTACAAAAGCTTTAAATTCCAGCAATTATAAGTATTAATCTTAATGTTATATAAAAATAGTAGTCTGGTGTATGCAACTGAGGCAGTATTGAATTAAACTAGTTATCTATGTAGTGTAGCTAATGTATACACAATAGGCCGGTTACAGTAGCATTTCTCTGAGATAACATCTCTTATGAATGTGCTGTGTTAAAAACACAGATATCAGACAGACAAAAATCTGTTCCAGCATCAGTCAGCAAGAACACCAGATACATTTCAGACTTCTCAGGCCTTTTCAGTGACATACTCACAGCCAATCACATGATCCAGTCAAGAATTTATTGCCTCTAATGTAGTAGAAAGTAAATAAAGCGTTCACTAATGTTATGAATAGCAACCTGGCTGAATAGAAATTTAGTATATGCACTTGAAGCAGTATTAAATTAAAATAGCCATTTCTGTATTATACTTAATGTATACACATTGTTGATAACCGAGCTACTATAGTATTTGTCCCAATATAACATCTCTTAAGGATGTGTTGTGATAACCATTTGCTACATCATTGAATGTTTTGTTCACTTTTTCCTATATCAGAGATGAAAATTTCTCATTCAAGTATGTGGTTGGCTGCAAGTATGTGCATTAGGAAGGCTTCTCCACACCCAAAGGAAGGTCAAAATGTATATGGTATTCTCATTGGCTGCTATCAGGAAAGATTTTCATCTCCCTCTGACATTTGTTGTGTTTTTAACACAGCATTCTTTAAAACATTTTTTTCTGCTTTCTAATAAATAACTAGGCAGAAAATGCTCATCAACAGAGATAAACCACAACCATTTGTTACTCTAAGTATGGCTTGGTAACATATGCCATACTTTTGCTAATAGTTTTAGGGTCTGTGTAGTTAAGACTCAAACAGCTTCTTGGCCCTTTCACACTGAGTGGAGCAACTTTCCTTACATCCAGCTGTAAGGAAAGAGGATTGCACCAACATCAACCTGCTATTCATTAAAGTTGAGTAGATTGGATCAATGTGAACTGAAGTGCTTTGCTCAAGAGCACAATGCTCTGCCCTACCCGAAATTGAACCCTCAATCTTATGATCATGAACAAAAACACCTTAACCACTAGGCCACATGTTTCGGGTAAACACTTGCATGCTGAGGGTGCTGCTGTATCCTGTTTCTGAATAGAGGAGTTGGTATCTCATCAGACAATGAAACAGCTCTGTAGGTTTTTCAGGCCCTCTTTGCAGAAACACCTACAGTGCTGCCTAAGGTCACCCACTGATGTAGGCAACAAAACCATACAGCAGCATGAGATTTGCTAGTCAGAGGACTCAACATCTGGGCCAGATGTTCCTACCATCTTTGATGTTCATTTGCATTGCACCACTCATCCTCACTCAAGACAAATGTGATAGCTTGCTTTCTCAAAAGTTTGACAATTTTCTGGCAACATCTTTTGTGTCCTGAATAGATAGTCCAAAACTCCTGAGCATTGAGTAAATTCTGGCTTCAGCAAATCCTCTAACACCTATCTCTACAAAAAGGCATATTGCCTCTCATCCACTGTTTTTTTTTTACATGAAGTAAATAGGGATCATAAAGAACTTACCACTGGGCAGTTTCTCAGCTCGGATAACACTTATTTCTGTACGTTTTCGGCTTAAACTCACCAATTTATCAATACTGAAAAGAATAGCTGGTCCAATAAAATAGACCCAAAACATTGGTCTCTGCACAACCACTGCACTACCATGAAGTATTGTAATGATATACAAGGGTATTATTAGTTTATGGGTAAGCCAAAATGCACTGAAGATATAACGTCGACTCTGCTGGGTGGCAAACATATATACAACACAGACAAGGACTATTAACATCACACCAGTAATTCCTGTGGGAGATAAGAAATCATTAAGAATATCAACAAATAAACATATGTAAACATATGCACACAAATTCAGCACAAGCACATACATGCATATCAACACAGACACACAGGCATATTTACTGACAATGCTTATCATTGCATACACAGATCTATGCATACACATAGATCTGTGCACAGCCATATCTATAAAAACATATGCACATCTCCATCTGAATCGGGCAACTTGCCCAGACCAATAAATCATGTTGGTCCTTTGCTAGTTGAAATATATGCTCTTACCGTGACTACTGATGATGGCAATAGTTCACTAAGTGAACAGATTGATCTTGGCTGTTGATAGTTTGCTGTCTGTTCATTTGCTCAGTGTCTGATGATATTTGCTACTAACTCAATAAGTTCTGCTGAAATAGTTCATATCAATAACGCTGCATCCTATGATTTCATCGCATGTACATTGGCTCAGGTGGTTACTGTCTATTTAGCCCATAGCTAGAACCTTGACGAGTGCTACTATTCAGGGTCAGAGTAGTGACCAACAGGTGGTTCCACACCTCTCAAAATCCTGGAACTTCTGAACCAAGGCCTCATTACCAGATGTAGTTTAATGAAATAGCCAAAACATGCACATCTAGGCATTCATATAAACCAAAGTTTCTCAACCATGTTTGTGCTGCCATTCACTTGACATGCAGACCATATTCCTAGTGCACCCCCCCCCCCACCACCACCACCACCACAAACGTAGATGATTTCCTGCAGCAAATTCAAAACAGCTGTATTTCAAAAAGCTTAACTTAGTTAACCCATTATTTTGTTTGCTCTTGACATCCATCGCCCCAATGGTTTCCCAGGGGAGCAGCAGTGCTGCCCACTTTGTGAACCACTGATACAGACACATTCTTTTACTGGTTTCAGTTACTGGTTAGTAGCCATGCTGTGACACTATTTTCAAGAGTTTTAACTGATCAAGAATTGGCACTTAATTATAATTAACCATACTGCTTGAGTCTGGTACTTATTCCATTTGTCTATTTTGCTGAACTGCTAAGTTACAGGGACATAAACATAACAAAGCCATTTCTCAAGTGGAGGTGGAGGGAACAAATACGACAAGACTCAATCACCCACATATATGATGGGCTTCTGCACAGTTTTCATCTACCAAATCCACTCTCAGGGCATTGCTTGGCCCAGGGATGTAGTAGAAGACAATTGCCCAAGTTGCCATAAACTACATGGCAGCAAATATCCTTGATCCACGCACGCACACACACAAACACACACGCATATATATACATACATAGATATAATATAAAAACCTGTGTAATTTATGCAGGTGATTTTTTCCTGATAAAATTTGTTAAAAAAAAGCTTCTACTCATGTAAAATTTACACCCAAATGTTTTCAGAATTGCTGATATCGCCAGGGATGAAATAGATTTTCAATTTAGTTGTATTTAGCATAATTTCACTTATGATACACACACACACACACACGCATAATACACACACACATACATTATATACACACATTATACACACACACATACACATATTACATACACACATTTACAATAGACACATTTTTTATACACATACATTGTATTTATTATACACACACACACACACACACGTATATTATACACACATACACATGCACTCATATATTATACAGACATATATGTGTGTAAACACACACACAAACATACAAACATACACACAAACACACAATTTTGAAAAATTCCACTAATTTGGAGAAAGATATAACATTAATCTGATATTATTTGCAACTAAATAAAAGAAAATTTAAGTTAAAAGATATCTTTAGTAAAAATTCAAGAGAAGAGTTCTTACCAGTAATGTTTCCAAAAACCCAAAAGTGAAATTTGGGTAAGTAATCAGATCTGTGGAAAAAATAGAAAAATTATTTTTTTTATTATGCTTTTGAAAACAAGTACTATTTTGAAAATTAGCTTTAATTATTCATATATTAAAATCTATTCATGTATTTATTCACATATATTTTAAAAAGAAGCACAATATAAATTTACAATTTTAAAATGAACTTCAATGAACTTCAATTTTATTTGTATAATATACCAGTTTGTTTTCAGTAGCAGAATTTTCTTACCTGAAGACAATATTTCGAAATATACATAAAAGGGCTGAAGGTTGAGTGGCAACGTGATAGAAATTGAAGCCATATCCAATTACATGTAGTGCTGTTAAATATAAAAACATGATTTAGTAAATGGTTAGTTTGCAAGTTTGGGAAATGAATTTTCAATGACTTCAAAGAGGTTCTATGGTAATTATAACTAACAGCTTTGGTCCTAGTTGAGATAACAATATTACAATGTAATAAAATTATTTTTAATTTAGGCACAATGCCAGAAGTTTTGTAGGGTGAGGTGTTAGTTAATTACATGCCCCCACCCCTGAAATTGACTAGCGTATTTTATTGACTGTAGAGGGATGAAATAAAAGGTCAGCATCAGTAGGGTTTGAACTCAGAACATAAAGAGCTAGATCAAATATAGCAAGGCATTTAGTCCAATGTTGTAATAATTCTGCCAATCCACCACCCTACAATATAATATAAATATAGCTGATTTAGCTTTCAAATAGCTACATAATTTTGGCTAGTTGTAAGTGACAGTATCAAAACGGTTACTTTGTCAAAAGGAACAAATTAAAGCAAATTAACAAGTTTTACATAACAAACAACTATTCACTTTGAACGTCTTTGGAACAATATTTTTCTAGTATTTGAGCTGTGGTCATGGGCTTTGTGCTGCAGGTATGAATTATGATGCTCTGGCAAAAGCAAATGCTTAACATAGATAGAACCACATCTTAAAAAGCAGCCCTTTTCTTCAGAGTGAGAATTCATTTCCGCTCTGAACAGCTGCTCATACTTTACAGAGTTTAAGTGAAGCCCACAATGAAAAATTACTCCCAAATCTGGAACAATACTACTGTTATGCACACACACACACATCCTGAGCCACATCCAGAAAAGGGTCAGCCGATCAAATGGTATTCAATCAATTACTAACAGACATGCTCCAGTCTCTGACCTATAGGCATGCTGTATCCTTTTTCTATCTCTTTCAATGCAATTATCATGGCCTCTGCTCCTCACAGCTGACTGGTCTTATACTACTTGCATTCAGTTACTTCCAACTCACTTGTCTCTCCACCTCTCCCCAACCTTGTTGCATCCAACACCTTCTTCTTATCAGGTGGCAAAACCCTGCTGAGAATTTTTTTTTCCATTTGTCTCTTCTGGTAGACAGTGGCACCACACAAAAGATATGCAGTGGAATTCAGGACATTAAAGGATTGTGATATCCTACAGACCAAGTCTGAGTGTTGGAGAATTTATTTTACTAAAAGATACCCCAAAGTCAAAATAACATTTTTTTTTTTTTTCTTTTTGCTATTCTGAATTTCATTAGATTTGAAATAAAGCATTTTTGAAAATATTTGCAAGTTAACTAAATATCATTATTCTTACTCTTTTACTTGTTTCAGTCATCCAACTGTGGCCATGCTGGAGTACCGCCCTCAGTCGAGCAAATCGACCCCGGGACTTATTCTTTGTAAGCCAAGTACTTATTCTATCGGTCTCTTTTGCCGAATCGCTAAGTGACGGGGATGCAAACACACCAGCATCGGTTGTCAAGCAATGCCAGGGGGACAAACATACATATATATACACATATACGACAGGCTTATTTCAGTTTCCATCTACCAAATCCACTCACAAGGCATTGGTTGGCCCAGGGCTATAGCAGAAGACACTTGCCCAAGATACCATGCAGTGGGACTGAACCCGGAACCATGTGGTTGGTTAGCAAGCTACTTACCACATAGCCACTCCTGCTGAACATTACAAAGGAAATGAGAAAAGAATGCAACAAGATGCAGGAAGATGCATTGCATAAGACCTGTTCAACCATACAAAATTTCTTTTTTTCTTTTTCTGTAGTTTCAGCTCAGGGCTGCAGCTATGCTGATGCACTGGTGTATTGAGAGCATCACTCAAAGTATTGAGACCCGCTTAAGAAGTTATTAAACCTCTCAAGAATGATCTTTAATGGATTTCTCACATTCATTGAAGGCGGAGTAATGAACGATTAAGAAAACCCTGCTTCACGCTCAGGACTCAATACAATCTCACATCATCGTGATGTTGTTGATCCGCTCAACAGAATTGGATACCATTGCGACACATACTTAAGACATCATCATCATCGTTTAACGTCTGCTTTCCATGCTAGCATAGGTTGGACGATTTTGACTGAGGGCTGGCGAACCAGATGGTTGCACCAGGCTCCAATCTTGATTTGGCAGAGTTTCTACAGCTGGATGCCCTTCCTAATACCAACCACTCCGAGAGTGTAGTGGGTGCTTTTTACGTGCCACCGGCATGGGGGCCAGTCAGGTGGTACTAGCAACAACCTCACTCGAATCCTTTTACAGATGCCACCAGCACAGGTGCCAGTAAGGCGACTTTGGTAATGATCATGCTCGAATGGTGCCTTTTTACATGCCATGGCACAGGGGCCAGTCAGGCAGTACTGGCAATGATCTCGCTCGAATCTTTTTATACATGCCACCAGCACAGGTGCCAGTAAGGCGACTTTGGTAATGATCACGCTCAAATGGTGCCCTTTTATGTGCCACTGGCACGGAAGCCAGTTGGCTGCTTTGGCAACGATCACACTTGCACCCTACTAGCATGGGCACAAGTGATCCTTAAAAAAGCAATTATACATATGAAATTGAAAAGTATAGAAAGAAATGACTAAAATGCATTTATCATATAGGAAAAAAAAAAGAATACTAACCTGTGAAGAAAAGTGCATTCCAGGCCACTAATTTATGGAAAGCAACATTTGAATCAAACGGAATATACATGTTGAGAAATGTGCCCCTCAAAAAGGTTATAAGGTTTCTACACATTGTCAGCAGCAACAAGCTAAAATTGAAGGACATACTTGCTGCAGCACCTCGAGTCACACTCAAACCATAACCCATCATGCGACGTAGGCCAACGTGTTCATTTTCTACTGAATAATCTGAAGTAAAAAAAGACAGTATCAACACATGAGGTTAGTCCTAACTTGTTTTAGGTTTATATGTGGTCAAGTTTTTAAAAATTAGTCTTGTCACTGAAAATAAGACGGTAAAGGAAGCCTTGATATGGCCAGATAGAAGCAGCAGCCAAATTTCCCTCAAATCTACCTCTACCACCTAAAAAAAATTAAAATAACACATAGCTGAACGTTTTCCTGGACATTATTTCTGGCAGAAACGTTAGCACGCCGGGCAAAATGCGTAGCCGTATTTCATCTGCCGTTACGTCCTGAGTTCAAATTCTGCTGAGGTCGACTTTGCCTTTCATCCTTTCAGGGTTGATAAATTAAGTACCAGTTATGCATTGGGGTTGATATAATCGACTTAATCCCTTTGTCTGTCCATGTTTGTCCACTATGTTTAGCCCCTTGTGGGCAATAAAGAAATTATTATTTCTGTAAGATTAGATGTTCATGCGCAGAAGATCTGTTAAAAGATTTGTTCAGAGTTCATCTGTGGTGAAATGATAATTGTTTCTAATAAAGGCACACAGCCAGTAGTTTTTAAGAAGAGGATATAAGTTCAAATCGTTGACCCCTGTTCTTAACTGATACTTTATTGATTATAGGGAGATGACACAACTGACCTCAGCAGGATTTGAACTCGGATCATAATGAATCAATGCTTTAATGATTTTCAACCCTTGGGAAAAAAAGAAAGAAAAAAGATTCATATGGATACTTACAATAAAATCTTTCAGCAAAAACTCCCAAGGTAAAAGCGTAGAGTAAAATTAGAAAGAAAATGTGCTGTCTGTAGTTTTCCACAAAATTTTTTGCTGAAATTATCTTTGCTTTAACGGGGGTATATTTTGTAAAAGATACAAAATTCGTCCGCAACTCATGTTTGTCAAGATTTTGTTTGGGAACTGTTTGTTGAGTTGTTTTCTCCGAACTGAAATAGATAGAAAAAAAAAAAATTTTTTAATCTGAAATAATAAATACTCTGAGCAAGATAAGATATAATTTCCTAAGGAAAAGAGAAAGTAAGAAATTCTTTTATGGTTTTTATTTAAAAAAGACTAAAAATATGTATACATGTGTTACAACCAAATGCCAAGTTAACTGACCAACTCTGAGCAACAGACAATGACAACCAGAATGATTGAATTATAGTTTACAGATGTAAAAAATTATATTCAAAACCCTGAACCCTATATATTTCTGACCCATGGCCTTGCCTCAAACCATTTTCAGTAGGAACATGTCAGTGACCAAATCGCAGTTGTTGGAACCAAAATTCTGGGAGTAAGTAAATGTTTAAATGAAGCTTTTGTGTTGTTCAATGATTATAAGTCTTCCACACTACATGTTTAAATTTCAATGCACAGTCTCAAATCAAGTTACTTGCAAGACCAGTATATTTCCAAAATTGTTTAACAACTAATCAGCTCTTTTTAATATTGGCACACAGCCAGCAATGTTGAAGGAGAGACAAGTCCATTACATCAACTCCAGTGCTTGGCTAGTACTTATTTTATCAACCATGAGAGGATAACTAATTAAACCCCATTCAATCAAATCAAATTTAATCTGTAAAATGGTGTGAAGGAATGTGGCTTAGTAATTAGTATTGCACTCAATCGCCAGATTGTTGGTTCATTTCTCAGATCAGGTGGCATGTTGCGTTCTTGAACAAAACACTTCATTTATGTTCCTCTAGTGCTGTGTTGCGATGGCATGTCAAAGAATAGACCCAAAATTTCCTCTGTGTGTCATAAAAGATGACTAAAAGAGTTTGAGGTAGGATCTGCACTCCAGTCTCGTAAAACCCTTACTAGCAACGACTATCCAAACCGACCCATGGATTGAAGGTTTGCCGCCTGAGTGGTGCAAAGGTGTCATCTGCCGGGTGTAGTAGGGTACTGCCAACAAATGATGGACACAGTGCATACCCCCCCCACCACCACCACCACCATACTACAATGGTGCAGACATGGCTGAGTGGTTAAAAAGTTCACTTACAAATGATTTCTGGTTCAGTCCCACAGCATGGTACCCTTGGCATGTCTGCAATAGCTCCCTGCGAGTTTTTGGTCAATGGAAACTGACAGAAGTCCTTCACATGTACTTTAAATCCACTGTAATGTAATTCCTAATATCTAACCCTATAAAATCCTGTATCTCACTAAATTTCTAATGAACTAGCACCAATAACCAACTAAAACTGACCAATTAAAAATATATAATCTAATTGAATGTAAGACTCTTATAAACCTTAACATAAAAATAAAAGATGATTGAAACAATTAAACTAGATCTAGTCTTATATCATCCAATGAAAGAGCCCGTAAATAGAATATGAATATACACTCATTGAAATGTGTGCATGCACATTGCATCTTGGTTGATCTGGATAGAGTTGGGTAGTAGGGAAGAAACCACTACAACAATAACAAAAGTCATTTATTCTTTACTATCACAACCACCCACCATACTGCAACAACAATGATTACCACAAGGAATCCACACTATAATGGACTGGGAGGATCGAAGTGATAGCTATTTCAGAGAAATTAATGATATAACAATAAAAATAGGGACTTACTTTCGCTTTCCTGGAAAACATTCCTTGGGTGCTACAAATATAGAAATATCATAAAACAAAAATTAGCATTTTTAGTGAATGTTTCGTAGAGTGTTATAGCTAATTGAGTTGTTTCCCCACTACCTTCTATTGTTATGTTACAATATACTGCTGGTGTTAATGTTATTAACCAAGGATAGACCAATGCTAAAGTTAATTCTGGAGTGAATTCAATCAAGATTCTTAGAACATATCCAGGATTTTTTTCAATTTCCACCAGTTTTTTTTTTGTTTTTTTTTTGTGGCTGCTTAATCAAAACAAAGTTTACTGCTTCTTGCTAGAAAAACAAAGAATAATAATTCTTTCTAATTTTAACCAAAGGTCATCAATTTTGAAAGGAAGGAGCAAATCAATTGCATTGACCCCAGTACTTGACTGGTACTTTATTTTATTGATCCTGAAAGGACCAAATGTAAAGTTGACCTCAGCACGATTTGAACTCAGGAAGTAAAAAACCTGAGGTCTTAGATAATAATCCTTTCTCCTATATGCACAAAGCCTGAAACTTTGGGGTTGGGGGCTAGTCGATTCTTGACTGGTACTTACTTTATTGACTCCAAAAGGATGAAAGGCAATGCCAACCTTGGCGTAATTTGAACTCAAATATAAAGGCAGACGAAATGGATGGCTAATCATTTTACCTGGCATGCTAAAGGATTTTGCCAACTCGCAGCCTTACTGCCTTAGATAATAACATTTATAAAATTTTTTTAAATTCTAATTTTGGCACAAGATCAGCAATTTTGAGGGAAAGGATAAGCCAATACCCTTGATTCTGGTCCTTTACCTTTTATCCCTCCACAGTTGATAAAATACTAGTAATAAAGCACTGTTCAAGTACTAGAGTCAAAAGTATCAATTTTCTCATTTGCACAAATCTTCATTGATGTTTTTGATCTACTTGAAGTAGAAGCAGAAGGTGGAAAGAAAAGTGCTTTCCTCCATTAATTTGTTGAAAGGCAGACAAGATTATTAACTATACACTTACAAAATGGGTTTACACTCAGCATGTATCTGTAAGCTGAGCAATGTTAATGCGCAGGCTAAGACTACGCGCCTTCACTAGTCAGTTAAGATGAGACAGTGTCACGTGACAACTTGCTGGGGCTACCTGCTGGAGCCTAGCGGCAGGTATCTAAAGGGAAAAATTTGACAAGTCAGTTAGTCACCGGCTGACACTCGCTGACGATACATCGAAGAGGCCAGGGAACAGAAGAAAGAAGACATGCACCCAACACCAGAGCTGAAGACACCTCCGAAAGGGAAGGGGGCCCACCACGTCAAAACGGTAGAGGAGTAGGGGCTGAAACCGGACATGGTTCCTCCTGATGATGTCTTGAGCTAACTGGATCCTATAAAGGAGCTGTTGAGGTTGCAGACCACGAAACACGGTTGTAATTCTTCCTAGGGGTGGGCACTCAGTGAATGCAGAAAATCAGAAGAATTCTGCCCTACTAATTCATTCAATCCATTTTCCTTATGATAAAAAATAATTATCATCATCAAAATTATCATAGCCCACCAGCTATTTACAACACCAGCAATTTGTTAATCACTCTTTTTCAATATGAGTAGAAGCAAAGCTTTTTAAACATGTGATTGATAGTGAATACTTGTAACTGATGTTGAACATATGCACAGAAATCCCATAACCAGCAATTTAACCACTGCTGCTGGACACTGGCTATTATTGGTTCTATGATAAAAACTTGTTTAAAATAAGTCATCTAAATAAAAACCTAGCATCAAAACTTCATGTTATATTCCAAATTTCAGTTAAATAATGATGAAATTCTATTGTATCTGGGGAGAGTCATTTTCTTTGTGCCTTATAATTTAACACACTCACTATTGAAAAGGTTGCAAAACACAACGAAAATTTTAGGAAAATAAAGATAAGAAGTGGAAATTTTACCAGTGAGTGTGTTAAATTATAAGGCACAAAAAGAAAATGACTCTCCCCAGTCACAACCAAGAGAATACCTTCCATCAGGCATTTGCCAAATTCTGAACACCTTACTTCCCTGGGCATGGACACATTGAAACTCCGATGTCTGGCAGCTGACTTGGCAGACACCTATAAAATTATTAACCATCTTACAAGCAATAACTCTGAGCACCTTTTCAAACTCCACCTGTCTAACACCCGCAGACATGTTTACAAAGTCAGAAAACGGCACAGCTCCCATGACTTTCGGAAACATTTTTTCACGTTAAGAGTTACTGAAGCATGGAACAGACTGCTGGCATCAGTTGTTAGTTGTCGGAGCACTGCATCCTTCAAAACTTCCATGCTTCCTGAGATTTGCCAACACTACACCTGATTTTCTCCCCTCCATACACACAACAAGCATGTATCTGACTCATACACTGTTCACTTTCCAAACATTTGTACATTACTGCATATGCTTTATACACACTTTTGACAAGTTGTGGTGCACCTGAGCACTGTATACAATAATTTCATTATTATTATTTTACAACGGAATATGCTTCAACACACGAACTCACTTAAAGAATCTTGCAAGCCAAATCCAAAAACAAAATGATGAAATTATTTTACTCAATTTCATTACTTTCAAAATCAGGTGAAACAAAGGCAGTTTTCTAATCAATGAAAATGTGGTTGCAAAAGGGTAAAAAAAAAAAAAAAAAAAAAAAAAAAAAAAATCACCTTTCCAGTTAATTGATAGATTGCACATTTTGCTTATTTGTGGGGCTATTATATTACAAAACTCTTCAAAGTTTATGTAAGCTTCATCTTCACTCGCAGTCTGTTTGATAAAAGAATTCACCAAAGCATCAATCTCTTCGTCTGTGAGTTCACATTTTCCCATGTCCAATAGTGACCTGGAGATAAAGGGAAAAAAATGAAAGAAGAAAAGTTAGAATAATTATATATAATGGAATTGAAGGCTTATGATACCTAGTTCTTTACTACCCACAAGGGTCTAAACAGAGAGGAGACAAACAAGGACCCCAGTGTGTAACTGGTACTTAATTCATCGACCCCGAAAGGATGAACGGCAAAGTTGACCTCGGCGGAATTTGAACTCAGAACTTAATGGCAGACGAAATACCACTAAGCATTTCGGCCGGCATGCTAGCGCTTTTGCCAGTTCGCCGCCATTGCCACTTCACTGCCTTTAAGGCTTGTGATACCTGTGGAGTAATCTCCTTCTCCCATTATAATTATTTCTGTAGTCTTAAGGATCTGGAACATGAAGAAGCTTACAGAGGAGTGCAATTCAAAAGTCGTTTATTTTTAGTTCTTGTTCAGGTGGCTTGCTCCCAGTGACCATCTTTATGGCAGCACGTGGTTTATTGTAGCTCCGTTCGCGTGAGTTTCATTACCTCTGGAGATAACAGGTGAAGTTAGAGCAGGATAAGAGTCCGCTGTGAGCTGCCAGCTTTTCAGTCTTCCTCAGTGTAAGCAAGAAGAAAGAAAGAGAAAGAATGTCTTAATTCTCCTGCTTAAATAGTCGTTGCTGATGAGAGTCTCGCTGTCGTCTCGCGCATGGCAAATGGTTGTAGGTGAGATCTCACTCCTGTTTCAAGCATGGTAATGGCTAGCAGCAAGATCTCATACAAAATGATACTGGCTCCTTGTGCCTCACTACATAGGTCTCAATTTTAGAATATAAATTTTATAAAATATTAGCTTGGGAATAAAGGTGCCATAAAATATTATACAAAAGAATTTTAGAGTCAAAAGATATAATGCTTCTGCAAGTCAATGAGAGAGAGTCAAAGCTTAGTTTATGGTACTATATTACCAATAATATCATGTCACCAATATTGCACTCTCTCTCTCTCTGAAGTCAAGACACCTAACTTATTGATCCAACTTTCCTAGTAAGGATAGCCAAGTTGTTTCATAAAAAGTACACTCACACATACATATATATATCATTGAACAGCTGTTCTCCATGCTGAGATAAGTTGGATGGTTTGACAGGAGCTGGCCAACTAGAGAGCTGCCTGGGATGCATTTGTATGTTTTAGCATGGTTTCAACAGCTGAATGCCCTTCCTAATGCCAACCACTTTATAATGTGTACTGGGTGCTTTTACATGGCATATATATTTAAATTCAAGAATTGTTATAAACATAGGTTGTACTAGAAGTAATACAAAAGTGAATACAACTTATTAACTGATAAGGATTATTCAAATTGTCTGTATTAATAGAATAACTCTTTCTCAATATTAACACTTCTTGTTCTTCACTGTCAGTAAATGAAGGGCTCCAAGCAAAAGCAGCATGCAGACATTGAGTTCTTGACAAAAAAAAGGGGTGCAAGCTGTCCAACATCTGCTGAAGTATACAGGGAGTTTACAGAGATGACACCATCAACAATAGCAAAGCGCACAAATGGATGAATTTTAAAGACATGAAAACCAGTACTGAAGTCAAACCATGCAGTGGAAGACCACCAGCTGTGATCCCTGACATGAATCACCAGTGAGTGGACAAATTGATTTCACATGGGTAAATAAGTCACAATTCATGGAGCTTGCTGCACAATTGGGATGTGGTCACAAAGAATTCTAAAAGATGGAAGACTACAGGTATCAGAAGGTGTGTGAAGATTGGGTACTTTGGCAGCTGATAGTCTATTTGAGGGAGAGAAATATGGGCTCTGATCTGTTAGAAGCCAATGAAGGTCACTTTTTTTCTGATCTGGTGATAGAAGAAACATGACCATATTTCTCTATGATCCAAAAAGGAGGTATCAGCCCACTGAATGGCATCACACCACTTCTCCAAGACCCTAAGAAGTTCAAGAGCCAGAGCAAAACAAATTTCTTAGCAACATCATTGTGCTTCAGACTGGAAAAAGAAATAACTTACTTGAACATTACCAAAATTTCAGATCTGTCCAGAGTTTCACTGGAATCCACATCATACATGCGAAATAACATCTTTAACTTGTCTGTTGCTGTCCCTACAAAAATAGAAGTCAAAATAATCTTAGAACTTAGCCATACTTGCATCTTCTATAAACATGTATCCATTTCTATGTGACAACTGGCTTCTTTGATTTACCTCATTAAAATGCAACTCTGGCAGAGAATGCATGGTTTGGTACTGACTCAGTTATTAACTGCCATCTCTAACAAGGTTAAAAACAATTCTCATTAGCAGGGATGGACTGAGCCATTGGTCAATCAGGGACTGCCCAAGGGCCCAGGGCTCTGATGGGCCTGCACTCTACATGTTAACTCTACTAAAACACACATTCAAAGGGGGCTGGTAAACAGTTATACTCAAGGGCTCTTAATACTCTCAGTCCAGCCCTGTTCATTGGTGTCTTCCATGGTTTCAATTCAAGACAGCCCACAAAATCTTGATTAAGGCCTTGATTTCTGGTAACTAAAGAGAGGGTAGTGAAAATAAGGAACTGATTGTTGACTTACCCTTCGTGAATAATGCAACAATGTTGAAAAAATCACGGAAGGAAATGTAATTTTTATTTCCAGAGTCAGCAAGACTAAACATTCGTTCAACAAATTCTGAGTCGGTTTTCATTGCCAAAGCTTCTGCAAATTCAGCCTAAATTTTGAAATTGTAAAAGACCAAAGAAAAAAAATGAATAGATATATTTCAAATGAATAGACTGACATATTATCCTTAAAATTACATTAAGTGAAACTAACAGAATTTTGTATGTTTTTGATTGGCTATGTGCCAACACAAGGTCTTGGATTTTCAACTAAGGTAATTTTATCAGACAGAGTCAAGTTGAACAAATTAAATTTTACAGCATATTTCACTCTGAAATGCTAACCAAAGTCAGACGTATCTAATTCAACAGCATTGGATTACATACTATAATGATCTACACTCCTCTGGACTGACAAACAGTACCATCCCTGTCCAAATCAATAACTGCATAAACATATATATATATATATGTATATAACACCAAGTAAGTTAGGGGTTATGGATCCAACCCACTAAGGGATAATACTTATCCAATATACTGTTGGTATAATACCCAAATTATTAATACACAAGTGTTTTTTAATTGCAATAAACTTACTTATTGCATTAAATAGGTGAAGGTAAAGAAATATGTTACCATTAATTTATATTACAAATAAGAAAATGGAGAAACACATTAGTTGGTTTATCAGCTTTAGGATATTGGAATGTTGACTTATTTATCAAAACGACAACCATAATAACATACATATATATATAGTATAAAATTCAATACGTATAAGATAAGAATACAAGTAGTTATTAAAAAAAAAACATTAATATAAATTGTTAAAATAATTAAAATCACATACAGCTATATATATATATATATATATATATATAAACAAATGAATAATCATAAATGAGTGTACAGGTACTAATCCCTTACTGCCGTTTCCACCACGAGGCAACAAAAACATCCTAGTTATCTTCATCACGTCAGTAATATACAGGGATGAACAGACATTGGACAGGGTTTGGATAATGGATGTGCCCCTAGGTTTCTTCAGAGTGTCCAAATGTTAGGGAACTAACATGTGTGAAAGGTAGTTAAAAGATAGAGTAGAGTAAAATTAAATAATGTGATAGACATAGTAAGGAAAGGTAAGGACTTCAATTAAGGTGTTAATATAATCCATGGTATTCTATCCTGTGGTAAGTAGATGAATAAAGTCACACTCGGGAGGAATTTCCACAGGCTGTGGTTTACATCGTGTTTCCATTATACTGGGGGAAATAGCGAGGGTAGTATGTTATGTGATGGGTTTAATGGTTTGGTCCATGTTACAGGGATTAGAGGTTAGATGCTACCACTATTTAGTAGATGTAGCATTACAGTCAATATATCACAGGATGGAATAAAATGTATACAACTGGTGAAGCAATCGCCAGCAGATGATAGAACTTGATACTGTCTGTTCCTTCTCGAGCCATGCCTGGCTCATAGGGCCGGTTTCCCGGTTTCCTTGGTGTATAGGTTCCCCACCTGGGCAGGACACCGGTCCATTGCTGGTGAACTGCAAAATGCAGGAAGAAAGAGTGAGAGAAAGTTGTGGCAAAAGAGTCAGCAGAAGTTCGCCATTACCTTCTGCTGGAGCCGCATGGAGCTTAGGTGTTTCACTCATAAACACTCACATCACCCGGTCTGAGATTTGAACCTGCAAGTCTGCTGCTCTAACCACTAGGCCATGTGCCTCCACAGAACTTGATATAATTTATCATTATCTTCATCAACACTAGAAAATATACTTACTTTTGACATCTCAAAGTCCAGCATGTCTTTAGAGTGGTGCATCTGTTTTTTATCCAAATTAGGATCATAATCTAAATTAAATGCCTGAAAACAAAAGAAAATTTTGAAGTATGTATGTGTGTATATATATATGAGAGAGAGAGAGGTATAGTTTCTTCATGAAGCACTGTCATATTTTTAATATCTTTTAAGTCAAAACAATGCAAGCAATAAAAAATTTAATAATATTGGTCGACAGTGAGTACTACTTTTGTCTGGTACTGTACTTTGTTTTAGGATTAGAACTCCTTTAGGATATTTATGGAGAGAAAGTGTTGACAACTGATTTCTCTGTTCTATCAGGTCTGTTTTTAATGTGATGAAATTTAAAATATTGAAATTCAATTTTCTTTTATCATTTACTCCAAAGGGAAAAGCAGTACTTTTACTCTTAAGAGGACTGCTGAGGCTGGTGGGAGAGAGAAAGATATCCTCAAACCAGAGGCTCAAGGCATCAAGCAGTGATGTGGCAGAACAAGTCTACCACCTAAGTAGGCCATGGGGTGATTTGAACCCAGAACTTTCAATAAGCCAGAAATATTTTTAAAAAAAAGGAGTTGGGGGAACACAAGGCATTCAATCTGATGTTCTTATGATTATCCCAATTAACTGTACCTGAAATGGTACTTTTTAATGATAAAGATGAAAGATAAAGTTGACCTCAGCAGGATTTAAACTGAATGCAAAATGACAGCCAAATATCAACAGCTATTTTATCCAACTATCAACATGCCACTTAAATGCAGTGATGAAGTGAAATAATTTCAGGAAATTATTGTGTTGAAGGTTTTCCTTCCATCAGCTAGAAGATCAGTTTGAAGCATATAATTTTAATGTAATACCATATCATAATCGCATTACTCATGATAAACTATGACTAATTTCTATCAAAGCTGGAAAGGGGTTTTTAGTTTTCATTTTTTTTTTCTTAAGTAATGATCTTTTTACTTGTTTATATATACATTAAGCTCTTCCCTATTAATTTTGCTTTGTCAGATATTCTTAACAGTCATCATCATCAACGTTTAACATCTGCTTTCCATGCTAGAATGGGTTGGACGATTTGACTGAGGACAGGCTAACCAGATGGTTGCACCAGACTCCAATCTGATCTGGCAGAGTTTCTAACGCCAACCACTCCGAGAGTGTAGTGGGTGCTTTTATGTGCCACCAGCATGAGGGCTAGTCAGGTGTTACTGGCATCAGCCATGCTCAAATGGTTCTTTTTATGTGCCACCTGCACAGGGGCCAGTCCAGCGACACTGGCAACGACCTCGCTTGAATGTTTTTTCACATGCCACCAGCTCAAGTACCAGTAACGCGATGCAGGTAAGGATCACACTCAAATGGTCAGAATTTTTGACAATGTCTGTGTTTCTGCACATAGTCAACAATTACATAATCTTTTCCATGTTTCTATATGTACATTTCATCAGTTTAGAGCTTTTGACACGTTTTCAAATGTTTTCTTTACAATTTCTATACCTAATTTAATAGAAAATTAATAAAATTGCTTAAATTTCCTTTCAGTTTCAATCTTCAACTTAATCATTCTCTGTTCAACAAGAAGGGATTGAAGATTTTGAGAGTCATCTCACTAGCATTCTTGTCATGACTATTAGAAATTTTCTGTGAATCATGTTAACCATTTTCAATCTTCTAAAAGTATTTCATCACACATACAACAATCCCAAATTACCAAACCGTTTGTTAAGTGAAAGCTTTGAGAAACAATGGGAAGATATGATATAGGTACTCTTACTCTTTACTTGCTTCAGTCATTTGACTGTGGCCATGCTGGAGCACCACCTTTAGTCAAGCAAATCAACCCCAGGACTTATTCTTTGTAAGCCTAGTACTTACTCTATCGGTCTCTTTTGCCGAACCACTAAGTTACAGGGACATAAACATACCACCATCAGTTGTCAAGCGGTGTTGGGGGACAAAAACAAACACACACACATATATATATATATATATATATATATATATATATATACGACGGGCCTCTTTCAGTTTCCATCTACTCTACCAAATCCACTCAGAAGGCTTTGGTTGGCCCGAGGCTATAGTAGAAGACACTTACCCAAGGTGCCACACAGTGGGAATGAACCCTGAACCATAGGGAATTATAATTACAGATTTTAAATTTATATCAAGTCTATACAAATATAATACAGGGAGGTTTGAATAACATGTTTAAAATGAGCAACATGAATATTCACAAAGTTATTCCTGGAAGCTATTGATTTACCAACTGCTTAAATTCTTCAACTATGTATTATCTTGTGATATAGCTATCAAAACTGTATCAACCTGTAGGATGTCGTCATTAGTGTTTTACATCAACTTTTCTATGCTGGCATGAGTTGGATGGTTTCCAAAGCAGTGTTTTACAGCCAAATGTTTTCCCTGTTTCAAACCGTTTCAGTCACCTTTTACAACACACAGGGGCATGGTGTACTTATTCTAAAACTGGGATACACATAGACATTGAATATCTAGAATTTTCTCAGAAGTTCCTAAAGACAGTTGAAACTATGCCATCTTTAGAAAACAAAATCACCTGAAAAAAATCGCATAAATAACAATTCAATTTCTAACCTCAGAAAAGACATTCTTGAGGAATTTCTCCAAGAGTTTCTTTCTCTTCTTCCTTGTAATAGCTGAAGACAACAGCTCTTTCTGCTTCATATAGTGCCAGGTGACTTTTTTACCATTGCTTTTTATGTCACTGTCTATTTCTTCTGCAAACTTTAAACGGTCCTGTTCTGTTTTAAATTGCAGAATCTGTGAGAAAAAAATAAGACTTATTTACTCTTAAAAAGTCATTTCAGTTAAAATAAAAATTAGCAGTTTGCTATTTTGGATGTTAGTTTGTTGCCTTTAATAAAGCATTTAGTACAAAGATCAGTGTCTGTAAATAGACATGTATTTTTTGTGTTATGGTATATATTAACTATATATATTGTTAAAATAGGGTTCATAAGTAATACTTTAATGTAAAGTCTATAAAGGACTGAGTCCAGTTTGCAAAAGTTTAGTCTTGTAATGTCCCTTTACAAATGAAGAATGAATTAAAATTATTGGATAATGAAACTCAAAATTTATGAGACATGTCAAGCTAGAGTTCAGCTGTGTTCTCATGTCAAATCAATCTTTTTATATTCTGCTAGGAAGCAACTCTGATAGTTACTTCCCATCATAACCTATTGGAATACATCCTTTGGGTATCTCAGTATGTCAATAATATTTGAATTCATAACGAGTCAGTTTATGATGACATGAATGCATGTCTAAAATTTAACCATTACCAAAGGAATTTCAATAAGACATCCTAAGGGCTATAGTTGGAATTATGAAGTCACATTTTGCTTTGAAGTAGTTGCTTCATCCTAGGTCAACATTGATCAAGTAAACCAATAATCATAGACAATCCAGTTGTGACCTTCTTGTCATTTTAAGGATAAGTAGGCACTGTGTTATTTGATGTATTCATAAGGCAGTAGGGTTTGATTGGAGGGAAATTTGGCAGTTGTGTCTTGTAGATTGAACAGAGGTGGCTCTCTAGCAAGGATATATTGCAACGATTGGGTTACTTGTAGCTTAAGACTAACAGAACATGGAACCAAAAACCAATTGAAAAAAATAGAAATTTAGCTTTACAATAGAATATACTTGAATTCAAAGAATTCTTAAAATATAGCTATGAGTGAACTTAGTAATGGCCTAAAACATCAGAATATTGATGTAGTTGTGGGACAAGACTGAGATGAATGAAGAAAAACATGACCAAACTTTATTTCAATTGTATCTAATTCTTGTTCAATGGGCAAAACAAGATTTTCACCGCAAGATGTTTAGCAAAAGTTTAGTTCTAGATATATAAAAGTTTGAGCCATCAAATCTCTCCAAATAATATCAACAAGGAAACCTCTATTCAAATCTTCTAGAAGTAGTAACCAAATTTTCCTCAAATCACACTATAAAGTTTTTTTTATAAAAAAAAAACAAACAAAAGGAACACATTGGATAATGTAGTCCTGGATACACTGAATAAAATAAAGTATGATCAAAGACGCAGTACTTTTAACCAAAGGTGTGCTTGATCAGAGCTGATATGGAGTCAACAATATGCCAATACCAAAAGACATAAAACTTCAATTTCTCTCATAGGTTATTTTTACTTATTTCTTTGTTTGATTTAACTATGACTAACTCGGATTTTTATGACAAGAAACTAAAAATCAACATGATACTGCAAAGAGTAGACAAGACTAAAAACAAATGTGAGAGCTGTAGAAAATTGTTAGTAAATAAAATTAAAAAAATAAATAAAGCTATTTACTAAATCATATGATCTTGGTACTTTAATGAGAAGAAATGTACAGCCCCTATTGACTGCAAGAGTTATGTCAATATCATCCATGTCTTGAAAGCATAAAGTCCGAATTTTTTTACCATTTTCCCACATGTCTATTGTAGAACTTTCACGGAAAAAAATTTCAAGTGTATTTGAAGACTCTGGATGTTCAATCCATTCCAAGACTGTCAATTAAAATAAAGAAAATGAGGTATATAATATAAACATTTGACAAAACTAAAAGAAGTTTTAACTTTAAAAGTAACATCTTTTATATTCATGAAACCATTTGAAAGCTCATGGTTATTTTTCAGGAAATGATTCTTCAATTTATTCGTATAACATCTTTTATACCATCCCAGTGTGTAGGTCAAGAGAAGGAATACTAGAAATATTTTCTTGTGAATTAGCAATAAAAAGCCATATGAATTTTTACAATAAAATTGATATATTTATATGAACTTTCACAATAAACTTCATTTAAATTCAATATTATTAACATTTATTTTTTATAAAAATTTTTTATCATATATGGCTCAAATGTTTAAGAAAAGTTTTCATTCTCCTCTAGTGAGAATATTGTAATGGTGAATTGGTAGAGACATGACAACTATGGAGAAAATGTCTAGCTATAATCAGCTACACTCCTTTACATTCTGAGTTCAAATTATTCCAAAATTGATCTGGTCTTTTATCTTCCTGAAGGTTGCTAAAGTAACAGTCAAGAAATGAGTAGAAGCAGATCAACAATAATCACCACCACTACAAGATATATAGCTTTCTATTGATGGAGAAATCAATATAATATTGCAACAATTTTATAAAAAATCATTAAATATAACTTAAAAACTTCTTCAATAATTGAAAATGAATTTTAACTAAATTCTACTCATATAAATTGTGCCTTGTTTTTTGCTTTTTGAGCCAAAAAATTAACTTAACTAATCCTATAGGAACTATGCCCTAGAAGCTAGGCCATAGACATCTCATGTTATTGAAACTGAGATGCATTTCACCATGTTACATATGGTATCTTTGACCTCGATTAGCTTTAGTAGGTCCTAGATTTTATGTGTCTGCCATTGACATCAATGTAGTTGAATGGTCTTCATTCTCTGTCAGTGTACAAAGTTTCCAAAATATAATATCTGATATAGCCCGGTGTTCAGCATAAGATTAGCCAGCAAAATTTACTCTACATTGAACAACCAAGTAGAAATGAGTGGAATGTGTCCACAAAACTCATTGGTCTTGTATTCATGCTACAAGATGTTTAGAGTCTACATGGGGTGCATGTACTACCAAGGCAATCTTGAAATTCTTCTAAGTTAGGTTTTGACTCTGTAGGGAATTCTCTCTACATATGCTCTGAAGAAGGCCAATCTTGGTGACTTTGAGATATTCAACTGTCAGATGTTGTGAAGTTTATTATAGTTGACATATTGAACCTGACACCCACCATCGATTATGACGACAAGGTTTCCAGTTGATTCAATAAATGGAACAGCCTACATGTGAAACTAATGTACAAGTGGCTGAGCAATTCACAGGCACATATGCCCTTGACATAGTTCTCAGTTTCCATCTGCCAAATCCACAAGCTTTGTGACCCAAGGCTGTAGTGGAAGACACTTGCCCAATGTGCCATGCAGTGGGGTTGAACCCAGAACCATGTGGCTAAGAAACAAACTTCTTACTAGACAGCCATGTATAATTAATGATTAAATAAGTATCTAAATACATTGTAAATAAATATTTGATTCATTACCTCTGTAGACATTTTGAGTTATATTTTGTAGCATCTCAACAGAATGGTTATTTTTCAGGAACTGATTCTTCAGTTTATTCGTATAACATCTTTTATACCATCCCAGTGTGTAGGTCAAGAGAAGGAATACTAGAAAAAGGTTTCAAAAATCAAAATTAGTCAAAGAAAGATTTTAGTAACAGATATCAATATTTTTATTAGAAAGATTAGGGGGGGGGGGTAATCATGTAGTCAGGGAAAATGGGCACTCTTACCCTACTTTTACAAAGCTTCTAAGTGTCATAAAACAGTAGGAAGAAGAGATCTTGAAACTGGAAATTTGGTCTAAATGCTTCCAATAGAATGGACTATACTAAATCACATAAAAGGTTCCAAATGGTGGTGTTAAACTGAATAATAGATTAGGTCCATCACCCAAATAAGTCATGGTATAATTTGAACTTAGAATAGAAAGTGCAGGAATAAATACTGGATAGCATCAAGTCCTACTGTCATACAGTTCTAGCAATACACCATCCTGAACTGATAGCTTTTTCTTTTTTAAAATCGACCCTCATAGGATGAAAGACAATGTTGACATTGGTGGAATTTGAATTTAGAGCATAGAGAGTCACAAAAAATGCCTCATGGTATTCTTATGACCGCCAATTCACTGCATTAATCTCTTAGTTTCCCCAAAGAGACCTAAATGGGTATGTAATATTGTCTCAAAATTTTCTTAGTTATTTTACACATATGGCTACATGATTAAAATTTTCTCAACCATTTGGTTCTAGATTCAATCCATGTGTGGAAGCATGAGACTTAGGGTCAGAGCATTGGACACGTGATCACAAGATTGTGGTTTTAATTCCTGGAACAGGTGACAGATTGTGTTCTTAAACAAACTACATCATTTCATGTTGCTCCAGTCCACTCAGCTGGCAAAAACGAGTAACCCTACAACAGCCTCATGTCCCAGCTAGAGGTGGGGTGGGAAATATATGCACTATGAAAACTGGCCCAATAGGTCTATAGGGCTCAGAAAGGAGATTTATCCCTAACCTATTATTCTATCTAATACTATAGCATGATACTATGAACAGGTGACTTGATTTAAAGGTAATGGTTCAATGGGTTTACTTTAAATTTGGGGACATGAGAAAATTTTGTCTATATTTAGTATCTAAGTCTTCAAAAGCAGAACTAGTCATTGTATATTTTTTAGATTATAAAGTTGGTTGCACACTAAAAATTTAATAGAATAATATGAAGGGAATAAAAATAGTGGTATTTTTATTTTAATCCTACATTTCAAAATAAAATTAATGAAAAAAATTGTATAAATACATGTACAATATCTAAGCTTATTCTTCCACTTTCAGTTTACTGTTCTCAAAATTTGCATTTTTTCTGATGGGAACACCTGTGTGACAGCTTTTGCAGGTGTACCATCCTTGCAATTTTGCTTCAATTCACTCATTTGATGATATGTCATATACTTGATTAGAAAACAACAATCTGATATCATTTTTTTAAAAAATGTATGGTATGATCATTATCCATAATTCCAAATGAATTCTCTGTAAGTCAAAATCTGAAATGACTAGATTTAGGTGATTTTATAGAGCCAATGAAAAACGTGATGCAGGATAATAATGAAGATGCACCAGAATAGGTTTCAAGCAGATCAAAAGCTCAAGGATCAACAGCATTGAATTTTTTAATCAACAAGTCATAATTATTGAATTTAGGCGCAGGAATGGCTGTGTGGTAAGTAGCTTGCTTCCCAACCAATTGGTTCCAGGTTCAGTCCCATTGCATGGCACCTTGTGCAAGTGTCTTCTACTATAGCCTTGGGCCAACCAAAGTCTTGTGAGTGGATTTGGTAGACAGAAACTGAAAGAAGCCCGTCGTATATATGTATGTATATATGTATGTATGTGTGTGTGTGTGTCCAACATCGCTTGACAACCGATGCTGGTGTGTTTACGTCCTTGTAACTTAGTGGTTTGGCAAAAGAGACCGACAGAATAAGTCCTGGGGTCGATTTGCTCAACTAATGGCGGTGCTCCAGCATGGCCGCACTCACATGACTGAAATAAGTAAAAAAAGAGTAATGAACTTAAATGATTATTTGCAATGCTATTTCACTGTTTTTCTGTATTTCATGCAGTATGGCTTCTTATTTCAGCAAGTGTTTGCTTCACCCTACCCCCATGTCTATCCTTATCCAGTAACCATACAGTCAAAGGTATTCTAGCCATGACAATCCCATAGTATTTTCAGTCAATCTGTCATGAACCGCATTATTTAACATGCCAGATGGTAGAACATGGTTAGAGTGAGTACATTATTTACATTTGACGGATATTTGTCCTCATCTTGTTTGTTGTTAACATAACGTTTTGGCTGATATACCCTCCAGCCTTCTTCACGTATCTTGGGGAAATTTCAAACCTGGCTTCTCATTCCTAAGGTATTTTTCGATATTATTATTATTATTATTGTTCAGGTCACTGCTTGGAATCGAACTTGGAATCTTGGGGTTAGTAGCCCACGCTCTTAACCACTATGCCATTAATGAAAAAAATTGTATAAATACATGTACAATATCTAAGCTTATTCTTCCACTTTCAGTTTAATGTTCTCCCAAAGGCATATGGCATAGTGGTTAAGAGCGCGGGCTACTAACCACAAGATTCCAAGTTTGATTCCAAGCAGTGACCTGAACAATAACAATAATAATAACATCTAAAAATACCTTAGGAATGAGAACCTAGGTTTGAAATTTCCCCAAGACACCTGATGAAGGCTGGAGGGTATATCAGCCGAAACATTGTGTTAACAACAAACAAGACGAGGACAAATATCCGTCGAATGTAAATAATGTACATAATTCCTCATCTTTTAAATATAGAACCATGCAAAGGCTCCTTTAATGACACTAAGCATATTTATTACAAACCTAGCATTAGAAAGTTCTATATAGAGAATATAATTGAATATGAATACTAACTGCCAGGAATTAATGCAATTCCAATCCATGTGGCAATGAAAGAAATTTCACTTCCAGAGAAGAAGTTAAATCCGTGTAAATCAGGACATGTTTCTAGGTTTGACTCATTGACTGGCAAAGGTGGTGGACAAAAATCAGCTGAAAAAAATGGTTTTAAAATTATATTAAATAGATGGATTGCAATGTATTAAATAGATGGATTACACAACCCAACAGGTATTTTGTTGTTAGGATGTTTTTACCTGCTTTGGTGATTTATTTTTTTGATATGCTAATTCCTAAAATGAAATCCATCACATCTTAATTTCAAGATACTGATACTTGCTAATAATCAATGGGTGACATGCATGGGCTTTAAGATGGTCAGTTGTCTCCTGGGGCAACAAAATACACCAAATATCTATGTCTTATGTGTGTGGGACAGCAGAGCCTGGGAAAAAACATTGGGTAATCAAAAAAATAGCTGTAGCAAATATTAGTTTCAGAGTCTTTTAATGTGATTGAAGTGCCTTTAGTTCTACCATGAAAAATTATCCTATTTCCTCTCCGCATCAAACTTGATTTTAGGAACCAGTTGGTTAAAGCTCTGGACAAAGATGGACCATGCTTTCACTATATCTACTGCACATTTCCCAGTGTGAGCAGTGAAAAGAAAGAAAGGTGGAGTATTTGATGGGCCTTTAATCAGAAAACAAAGTTGAGAACTTTGTAAATTCGATGAATTGCAATGAAGCAGCAACATGGAATTCATTTGTAATACTTGTAAATGACTTTCTGTGCAATAAGAAAGTAGCCAATTATGATGAAATAGTCAACTGCAAGCTGGAAAACTTTCCAAAGTTGGGATCAAATACGAAGAGAAAGCTGCACTATTTCCACAGTCACCTTGATAAATTCCCTGAAAAATTTGGTGACCCAAGTGATGAGCAGGGAGAGCATTTCCATCAACACATAAAATCAATGGAACAAAAGCATCAAGACAGATGGAATTAGCATATGATGGCAAACTATTGGTGGAACTTGGCTTGTGCTCTTCCTGAGGTTCAGTGCTCAAGAAAATTATTCAAATACAAATTCATGGAAAATGATGTAATTTGTCTAGACATTTTAAGATTTTTACTAGCTTTTCAACAGAATTTTAAGAAAACTTCTGGTTTTGAAGAAAAACCAATTTCTATGTATGTTTGTATGTTATGCCTTGTTCCTCATAAGTTGTTTTATTGAAAAAAAAAAACAAAAAAAAATTTCTATGGATCCAGTGTGTTAGAATCTGAAAATACCATCCAATAATTATCATCACATCAAGATTTTGTGTCAAAAAACCCCTAATTCAGGTCCACATATTTTTGACAACAGAAAAAATTCTTGTTGGTCTGTGTTGTAGATATTTTACAGACAAATATATTAGATTACAGGATACTAAACAGATGTATTACAGATTTATAACATTTATATTACATAGGGGTATTATAGAGGTATTATAAATAGATACATCAAATAGTTGTATTACAGATATATTATGAAAGTACTAACTAGATGTACTACAGAATATATAACATTTGTACAGACTTCATACAAATAAATATATTGAGAACAATAAGAAAAACCAAGATACAGGTCGGATAATAACAACTAATTTGTAGAAGAAATGAGAGAAGGTTCAATGTTTGCGTCTTTTGATTTAACAACTGTTTAAATAAAATAGTTCGTAGGAAAGTTTGACGAGTTCAAATGATATGAGGAGTGTAGAATCTAACATTCTAGTCATTAGCGTTTATAAGTGCATGTCAAAAGGAGAAAAGGTACTCTTGTCACTGAGTTGTGGGTAAGTTCATTCAACAACAATGCTTCTTATAACCAGATAAACAGCATGACCTGAACTGTTAAATCCTTCCCTTTGCATTCAGCTTCAAAAATTTAATACAAAAGATTGTAAGAGAGGATCAACAATATGATAAACTTTGAAGTTTTCGTATTATGCTTGCATTAACCAAATGTTTTAAACACCGTTAAATTTATAGAGAAACAAAATGGGAATTTATGACACTCATGCCTTTTTAGAAAGCATTAAGGATTCAAGTGAAATCAAAATTGAATCATATTTTCAGTTCACTAAAACTTTAATATATATTCTGATGCTCATAACATGTTTTCCTCTAATATTGTCCCACAATATTTTAACTGAGCTTAATTCAAATTTTTTGTTCAAACATCAATTTCATAAACAACTTCTATATAATCTCAACCTAGAATTCATACTAAAATCCTAAAGCTGTCTGGGTATCTGCCAATAATTTAAGAAAAGTCAAAGGTGACTCAGTGGGAGATTCTAATGTGGTAGACAGATGCTCCAGGCAAGAGTTTATATCTTTGTCATATGAAGGCGGGATAAGAGTTAACGTGTTGTAACGCATTTAATCCTTAAGCCCAACAGGGATTATAAAATGAATATAAACAATACATAATAAATATTCTTCCTGTTTTAATACCACCTCTCTATAGTTTGTGGCAAGCTTATTAACTATTTTGAGTAATTATGTTCTCAATCTTAATTCATGCCTCTGTCATACATATTTTATACAAGGTTTCAACCACATTTTCACGTTCTTAAATTTCAATTTTTAATCTAGGTGTAGGTGTGGCAGTGTAATAAGAAGCTTGCTTCCCAACCACATGATTCTAGGTTCAGTCCCACTGCATGGCACCTTGAGTAAGTGTCTTCAGGCTGACCAAAGTTTTGTGAATGGATTTGATAGATGTAAACTGAAAGAAGCCCATCAGGTATATATCTGTGTGTGTGTGTGTCTTTGTTTGTCCCCACCTGCCCCATCACTATGTACTACTATGAGATCGTGTACACACATATACAGGCTGAAATTAACTTACTTTACCTTGCATGTTTTATGAACTGTTATACTATTACACTAGCCTACCTGACATTCCATCATAACAGGCATCGATTATAATTGGTGACCGCCGTCGCATGAACACTTGTCACATCCATCGATTACATTACATTATATATATATAAATTGGAGAAAAACCACTATTATGTAATTCAAACAATGATAGACATAAACCATATCATAAAGAAAAAATAAAATATATTATAAAACATAACTAGATCACAAAAAGTACAACAAATGAATAAACAATAAGTAAAAAGACTACGTATGTTTCATGACTATAACTTCAATTCGAATTACAATTAAATTTAAATTTAATCAAAAAACAATTCAATTTTAAAAGTATAGTCACTTCTCAGGTCATCAGTAATAACAATAATAGTTAAATAAATAATCAAATAAAATAAAACAATATTTCTTAAAGAAATAAAAACATGATTCTTATTGAAGAAACTCCATTAACTAAATTTGAAACTTAAAATTTATAATTATTATATGTGAACTAAAATCTAAAAGTATTAAGTATGATTGATTTGTAAAACAGTTTGTAACATAAAATATTAGAGTAAAGGTAGTGAAAAGATATACTATAATTTGTTAATATTATTCTCAAAGCTAAAATATATCTTCACAGATTAAATACAGCATACATATCTATTCTCTCTATCTACTCACCCCTACCAATACACTCTCAAAATTTCATTCACACCACAAGACCCCTCTGAATGAACAGCATATGGAATTTATGCCTCTACACTCATAACAAAATATGAACTATCTGAATCTAAATACCATGGACAAGAAGCATTTCTACCCAGTCCGCACTGCACTTTCCTTGGATAATGTAACTGCAGCATCCTACATATAGTTTTACTTTCATTCTTTTATTTCCCTTTCTACTTCCTATATCCATCCTTTTCCAAAATAAGTCCTTATATTGAACTCTACTATTTCCCTCTAGTTAACTCCCTCATATCGTCTCTGGTGAAGGGATATCCCTAATATCCCAGAAACAGTTTTAAGACTACCTTTCTCTTTATAAATGTCTTATAAATTCCACACAGCCTTGTTTTGTTGTCTCATTTTATTTAACATATATATATGCATATATATTGTGAGCCCCATGTGGGTAGCACGTAAAAAGCACCATCTGAACGTGGCTGATGTCAGTGCCACTTTGACTAGCTTCCATGCTGGTGGCACATAAAAAGCACCATCTGATCGTGGCCCCTGTGCTGATGGCACGTAAAAAGCACCCACTACACTCTCGGAGTGGTTGGTGTTAGGAAGAGCATCCAGCTGTAGAGACACTGCCAGATCAGATTGGGGCCTGGTGCAGCCTCCTCACTTCCCAGACCCCATTCGAACCGTCCAACCATGCCAGCATGGAAAATGGACGTTAAACGATGATGATGATTATACATATATATATGTACTGCATAGCTGTGTGGTTAAGAAGTTTGCTTCCCAACGCCACAATGTAGGGTTCTGATTATATAATCCATGTGAAATATAATGAAACATATAAATGCAAAAAGACAGCATACATAGTGATCTGGTGAATACATTATCTTGCAGGTAAACTTTTGGAATGTTTGCAACAAGTTGAATTATAGAACCCATTGTAATATTTCGAATTTCTGTAATTTCTTCCTCTGTAAATAACCTGTAAAATAAATAGATAGATAGATAGGTAAATAGGCAGGTAGGTAGATAGATAGGTAGGTAAATAGGCCAGTAGGTACATGGATAGGCAGATAGATAAATAGAAATTCTCTTTACAGTTAAAATTACTCTTGGATATAGAGTTAGAAAAAGTAAAATTTAAGAATTAACTACAATACAGTCAACTTAGCTGTAAATAGGTACTATAAGTGGTGCAACCCATAATTGTACTTTTGCAGTGGTGGGCTTATCTATATAGGATAAACTACATCAGGGTTGATTTATTTTTATTTTTTTCTTCTTCTTCAAAGGTCTAGTCAGAGCAAGAAAGGTTTCATTGATATCCTTTTGCAGGCCTTCAGGTCTGGCAAGAGACAAAGAAGTCATTCTCTGACAGGGGACTTGGCTCAAATACTTGCAATGGAGTGGCCTCCACTAAAGGTTTCCAATGGCTAGGTGATGTCAATAATTGATGAAGTCTACAACTCAACAACTGGTGCAGTCCATTCAACAAACTTCTATAATTTCCATTTGCCCCAACTTCACTCACAAAGCTTATGTAGTGACACTACTGTGTAAGTTTCAGTGCACATGCGCAGAATGGGATTACTTCTGGTTGGCCACCGGAAGTTTCCTCATGCGCAGGAACTGCAACCTGAAGCACCCCCATTAATATCGGCCTTTCTGGAAGAGCAGCGTTAGCGGGCGGACGTGGCTACGATTTCTCTCAGGGAAAAACCTACGCACAGAGAAGCTCTCTCTTCGAAGCGGGAACGAACACCGTATCTTCTTGGCTTACCCAAGTGAACATTTGTGTACAGTCCTGTGGACTTGGCTGCCGGTTCGCCCATAAGAAATATATAAGTACATATTTTACCTGTGAACCTGAAGAATAAACTACTATTTATTGTTATTGAAGACAGCCGGATTTTTGGTTCCGTTTCTTCAACTTGTATGTGACAAGATAAGACCAGACACCCCTCCAGTGTTCCTGAACTCTCATCTTGTTACACTTAGTTCATCTTGAAGCTACAACAGAAAACACTTGCCCAAGTGCAGGCCATAGTAAAGTGAACTTCTAAACCACACAGCCCTGCCTGCTTGCTTGCTGACCGTAGAAATATTACATAAAAACAAGCATCAGTGTTCCCATTGGTTTATTAGAATAAAATAACAGGGTAGATCTGAGTTATTTCTCCCAATAAACGTATGATTCCAGTAAGTAAATGCCACAAGTTAATTTGTCTCATCATTAATTAGTTGTTAGCTAACCTAACTACCAATTAAAAGATTACCTAGTTATATTAATGTTGTAGTTCATTACTTCTTTGCAACAAATTAACTTTTGCAATTAAAAAAATTTTTTTTTTACCCATTTTGTATATTTTCAAACCAAAATCGATCTCCATCCCTCAATCGTAACAGTTGTTCTTTTGTCAGGGTTCTTATTAGTTCTCCTGGTCCATTTGCAGTAGTTTCCATCAGAGCTCCAGTAAATATATCAATGTTATCTAAAGATTTATGCACAGACTCCATATTTTTTATCAGCTGAAAATAGATTATATAAATAAAGTAGACAATATATAACAAGCAAGGGAAATAATTCAAAAATCAAAGGCAGGAAAAAGTCAATTCAATTAAAAGGTAATTTTTGAATCCTGTATGCAAAATTTTTTAATTTGATGAAATTTCATTTAGAGTTGAAGAAAGAAAACAAAAGCCAAGCAGCAAATGTTAGCAACCATAGGTGCAGGAGTGGTTGTGTGGTAAGTAGCTTGCTTACCAACCACATGGTTCCGGGTTCAGTCCCACTGCGTGGCACCTTGGGAAAGTGTTTACTATAGCCTCGGGCTGACCAAAGCTTTGTGAGTGGATTTGGTAGATGGAAACTGAAAGAAGCCTGTCATATATACATGTTTATATATATGTGTGTGTGTATATATATATATATATATATATATATTGTGTATGTATATGTGTGTGTCTATGTTTGTCCCCCAGAATTGCTTGACAACCGATGCTGGTGTGTTTACGTCCCTGTAACTTAGCTGTTCGGCAAAAGAGACCGATAGAATAAGTAATAGGTTTACAATGAATAAATCCTGGGGTCGATTTGCTCGACTAAAGGTGGTGCTCCAGCATGGTCACAGTCAAATAACTTAAACAAGTAAAAGAGTAAACTTAAAAAGAAAGGAAAATTATTTTTAAAAATTAGGAATTAATTTCTAAAATTAATTTCCTTTAGAGTCATCTTTCCTTGAAGAGAAGAGACAACTATGGACATAAGTTTCGGTCTATTTGACCTCCTCAGCACAGTGCAGTCTAACAGAGCCAGCAGACCAGGAGCTAGATTTTCATATATAGAAAACAAATTATCCCTTACCTGTAAACAAAGATCATACTGAAAGATTGATATGGAATGAAATGGAATGCTGTGAGATACATGACCTTCTCACTTGATTCACCAGTGTCTTATCTCTACATCAAATTCCTGTTTTTCTTATCTCATTAGTAACATATAATTTTGACCGGGTGGGTGTGTCAAAGAAGCACAAAATCTAAACAGGAGGGAGGTCGTTTAAGCTTATCAAACCCCACTTGGCTGTATGAATGTAAATGGAATCAATTGGTTTCACCAGAGAACTTCTTCAGTTCTCAACTAATGAATCAGTTGGCTATCAGACAAATTGTCTTGTGGTATTTCATCACATCTTAACAGTTTATGTTAATATCCCATTGTAGCCCACTTTGTTATTCTCCCCTCCCTAAAAGTTTTTAGCCTTGTGTCTGTACCAGGAATTCTAGCCAAGATTTGAACACCCAAACTCTTAATTCACCAATAGTAAATCTTAGCACTTTCACCAACATGCATTTTTAAGATGTATTTTCATGAAGTCAGTCGCAGCAAATGTTTTTATATTGATATGGAATTGACTAATCAGAAATGTTAGTTTAACTTTTCTTGACCCTACAGTTCATAACCCAACCTTCTAATTTCTGTTATAGAAACAGACAATGAGGGCCATTCAGAATTATTTTTCAATCACAGGTTATCTTTTAACCTTTTAGTATTCACATTACTCTGTCAGAAATGATTATTTATTCTCATTGTTTTGTATTAATCATGCATTATGTTATAGCATTGTGATTTTGAAGAGGTAATGTAATTTTTAGAAGGATATTGTAGGGTTAGTGCGAGAGGCCAGACCTGGCCAGTTTGATAATAAAGCAGGTAGAAAATTTTTGGCTGGATATGGCCGGTTTAAATACTAAAGGGTTAAGTGAGAAATACATCAGCTACAGGAGTTTGTTTTCTAATTCATAAGTCATGGACAGCAGTTTCTGATCAGCTTTACCACTGATGTGTTCATGACTGTGACAATAGTGTTCACTGATTTTGAACTCAGTGAACACTATTGTCAGTGAACACTATTGTCACTGTCATAAAACCAACCATTTTTGCCTAATTGTAAAAACACCTACATTCATGTTTACATCTTATCAAAAGCTATCAACTTGCATGCTGCTATCACACACACCGGATAAATTTATCTATTTGTATCCTTCCAGGAGACTGTTGCTATCTCAAGTAATTTGTTTTCTAACGTTTTAATTAAATAATTTAGGCATAGGAGTAGCTGTGTGGTAAGTAGCTTGTTTACCAACCACATGGTTCCAGGTTCAGTCCCACTGCGTGGCACCTTGGGAAAGTGTCTTCTACTATAGCCTCAGATCGACCAAAGCCTTGTGAGTGGATTTGGTAGACGGAAACTAAAAGAAGCCCGTCGTATATGTGTATGCACATATGTGTGTGCGTGTGTGTCCGTGTTTGTCCCCCTAGCATTGCTTGACAACCGATGCTGGTGTGTTTACATCACCGTAACTTAGTGGTTCGGCAAAAGAGACCGATAGAATAAGTACTGGGCTTACAAAGAATAAGTACTGGGGTTGATTTGTTCGACTAAAGGCGGTGCTCCAACATGGCCACAGTCAAATGACTGAAACAAGTAAAAGAGTAAAAGTGAAGAATCGCCAATTATTCATTTTAATCATTTTGTTGCCATATTCTGTTAACATATGCTGCTGCTTTTGTTTCTTTTTTTAAGATAATGAAGAATTTTGTAAAATATCTTTCTAATTATTAAGCTGGGATCTCAATTTCGAATAAAATTTTGATGGCAAATTATAATTTAGACCATTTTAAGACAGTAAAGTTCATCGTAGAACTTGGAGTGGTCTCAGGTAGGTTTGATGTCTCTCTTTTCTACAATATACCAACTCCAAATGCTTACATGTAACAACCAAGTTTATGCTACCAAAAAATCATAAGGATTATTAACCATTTGGTTTCTTTGCTATATTTTTGTTGAAACACACTGCCTTTGTTTCAGTTAATTTAAAAATTAACGAAGCTTCTGCAATATAGCTGTCATTAAGATGGAGTTTAGAACATAAGTCAACATGAAATTCTAATGGAAGGTTTTAACGTGGAGATTTTGGGTGAATTAGCATCAAGAGGGTTAAAATTCATCTTTTGGATTCCTATAACCAAATATGTATTAGTAATAGGACAAAATATTCGTTTTAAATTTTGACACAAAGTCAGCAATTCTAGGGGATGAGGTAAGCCAATTACACCAGCTCCAGTGTTCAACTGGTACTTTATTTATCGACCCCGAAAGGATGAAAAGCAAAGTCGACCTTGGCAGAATTTGAACTCAGAACGTAACAACAGACGAAATACGGCTATGCATTTCGCCCGGCGTGCTAACGTTTCTGCCAGCTCGCCGGTGTGCCATTGATTCACCAGAATGACACCTTAACAGGGGAAAATATTAATCATAGAAAATAATGAAATATCTTACCTCTGGATTAGATTTAGCTAATTCTGGGTTGATATCTTGCCAAGATTCAATTTTTTTCATTCCAAGTGCAGCTCTTGCAGTATTGTAATCAGGGAGTCCATAATCACGACCTTTCATTATTATCTGGACAACTTTGTCTTGTAAATTGTAATATAAGGTGCCATGATTCCGCCCTAGAATAATTACCATTACCAAATTAATTTTTTTTTTCCGTTACATGAATATATGTCTTTGAAATAACAAAGTTCTTAAGTTAATCAACATTTCAAGGGCTTGGGCTTATATTTTTAACCAGTCCTTGAAAGAAACTTGGAAGTTGATGCCAAAGGCATTTCTAATCTAGTCACAATTATCATCATCGTTTAAAGTTCACTTTCCATGCTGGCATGGGTTGGATGGTTTGACTGAGGACTGGCAAGCCAGATGGCTGCACCAGGCTCCAATCTGATCTGGCAGAGTTTCTACAGCTGGATGCCCTTATCATTAATACAGCATCATCCTCAAAACTTTAATAACACACAACACTAATAACCACCTCATTCAGAAGACCATGCTGTATCAAGAGCCTTTGTCCCCCATTAATTTTAGTAGGCCCTCAAGTTCAACATCAGCATAGTTTAGTGAACTCCATCCTCTTGTACAGTATAACATCTGATAAAACCTGTTGGCAAAGCCTACACTGACTTGAGCAACAACAGTAGAGTGGAATGTGCCTTTGTGCTCACACAAAGAGATATTTTGAGCCATCATGAGAAGTTTGATGTATTAATTATGAAAGTGTATGGTTCAGTGGTTAGAGCATTGGGCTCACAATCATGAGGTAGTGAGTTCAATTCGTGGACCTGGCTATGTGTTGTATTCTTGAGCAAGATACTTTATTTCACATTGCTCTAGTTCACTCAGCCATAGAAATGAGGCACGACGTCACTGGTGCCAAGCTGTATTGGCCTTTGCCTTTCCCTTAGATAACATCAGAAGCAAGGAGAGGGGAGACTGGTATGCATGGGCGACCACTGGTCTTCCATAAACAAAAATAGAAGACATTTACCCAAGGTGTCATGCAGAGACTGAACCCAGAACCATGTGATTGGGAAGCAAGCTTCTTACCACACACCCACACCTGTGCCTCTGCATATGTTTGTCCCCCACAACTGCTTGACAATTAGTGTTGGTTTGTTTATATTCCCAAACTTAGTGGTTCTATAAAGAGACCAGTTACGTAAGCATCATATTCAAAAATAATTACTGGGAGTGATTTGTTTGACTAAATCTTGCAAGTGCCCCAGCATGGCCACAGTCCAATGACTGAAACAATGAAACAGCAAAAAAAGTATTAAAAATATAGATAAAATAAAACTTAAAATGCTCAAAGAATTTTTGAAATGCTCTGTGTAGAGAAATGAAAACATTTCCGGAATTGTCTCAATAGACAGCAATTTCATAAACTAGAGAAGAATATTTAAGAATAACAAAGATATACATGAAACTTTCTGATGGAAAGTTTTTCTCAAAAGAGAAAATGGTTTAGCCACATCTGTAATAAAAGATTGAAGTTTGATATTCTAAGCATTTCTGAAATATTCACCTTTAAAATCATCCACAATAGTCATATCATCTGCTTCAGCTGGTTGAGAAGTCATGCCATACAGAAATTCTTGAAAAGAACTCTCATATTCTTTTAGATAGTCCTAATAGAATTTTAAAAAAATAATAGAGTGTCAGAATTTTATAAAATTTAAAATTTATACAGGCACAGGAGTGGCTGTGTGGTAAGTAGCTTGCTTACTAACCACATGGTTCCGGGTTCAGTCCCACTGCTTGGCATCTTGGGCAAGTGTCTTCTACTATAGCCTTGGGCCGACCAAAGCCTTGTGAGTGGATTTGGTAGACAGAAACTGAAAGAAGCCCGTCTTATATATGTACATATATATATATGTGTATGTATATGTGTGTGTGTATGTGTGTGTATGTGTGTGTGTCTGTGTTTGTCCGACCAACACCGCTTGACAACCAATGCTGGTGTGTTTACGTCCCCATAACTTAGCGGTTCGGTAAAAGTGACCGATAGAATAAGTACTGGGCTTACAAAGAATAAGTCCTGGGGTCGATTTGATCGACTAAAGGCGGTGCTCCAGCATGGCCGCAGTCAAATGACTGGAACAAATAAAAGAATAAAAGAAAAAGAACAAATCACATAGACACACAAAATAAATATTAGTAGAAGACACTTGCCCAAGGTGCCACACAGTGGGACTGAACCTGGAACCATGTGGTTGGTAAACAAGCTACTTACCACACAGCCACTCCTGCGCCTAATATAGATTTTTTTTTAAACCTGTAATTTCATACCTGAGACATTAAAATTATTGAAATGTGGATTATAACCTACAAAATTTTGCAAACACATGTAGTTGAGTGAACTATATTACTTCAAGGTGATATTTGCTCTATTATTTGTATGCCATATATTTTTAGATTTAAATTAATGAAAATACTGACATGTTTTATGAGAAAATGTTTACAAAAGCAAAAGAAAATTTTAATTCAATTCTTTAACATTAAACTGGCCATATCTAGTCTGAATATTCTACCTGTTTTATGATCAAATCAACCAGATATAGCTTATCACACATACTCAGCAACATTATTTGAAAAATAAACATAGGCGTAGGAGTGGCTGTGTGGTAAGTAGCTTTCTTACCAACCGCATGGTTCCGGGTTCAGTCCCACTGCATGGTACCTTGGGCAAGTGTTTTCTACTATAGCCTTGGGCTGACCAAAGCCTTGTGAGTGGATTTGGCAGACGGAAACTAAAAGAAGCCCGTCGTATATATGTGTATGTGTGTATGTTTGTGTGTCAGTGTTTGTCTCCCCAACATCGCTTGACAACCGATGCTGGTGTGTTTGCGCCCCTGTAACTTAGCGGTTTGGCAAAAGAGACCGATAGAATAAGTACTAGGCTTATGGGGTTGATGTGCTCGACTAAAGGCGGTGCTCCAGCATGGCCACAGTCAAATGACTGAAACAAGTAAAAGAGTAAAAGAGAGTAAAAGAGTACATATTTAGCTTTATGACTACAATCTTGGTTGTGAGTCTAAGAAGTTTGCTTTGCAACAATGTGATTTTAGGTTCAATACCACAGTATGACACCTTGGATAAGTTGTTTGCTGAGTTACAGGTTGCCTGGAGCTTTGTAAGTGAAATTTAATAAGTGGAAACTGGAGAAATCTGTCAATGTGACCATTTTTGTTCTTGAGTGGTAGATTTTGTCCATCTCCCAGTTTGATGGTACACCACCTGATTCTTCAGTATATTAAGCAGAAGCTTCTCTGTTGCAAGTATTTAGACTTGATCTAAGTCTGTAGGTATAGAATGGCTGAATGGTATGGAATTGTAGTGTAAAACTGGGCAACTATTATTTTCTATAACCTAAATTCAACCAAATTCCAATTGAGTTACCAAAAGGCACACCAAACATTTATTAGATATTACAATATAACAATCAACTTACTTGTCCTTTCCAAAATGTATTACAAAATCTCAATGGACGTCGGTACTTGCATGAAGAATCTCTATAAAAAGGAAATTAAATTTCAAAAACAATGAAATTTATTAAAATATATTTATAAACCAAATGTTTTAGAAGAACTGAAGAACAGGAACATAACCATGAGCAACATATTTGGATAGTTTTCTTTAAAATTCCCAAATATTTATCACAATTTTTTTCAAAGAGAAATTCATTTTGGAAGGATATTTTAAAACTAGGCACAGGCTATGGTAGAAGGTATGTTGCCTAGTGGTCAAATAACTAGGCTCTTGATTATAAAGCAGTAGGTTTGATTCTTGGTCATTGGAAATACAACATCCTCCTGAGCAAGGGACTTTAATTCCTCCAATCTAGTTGGCAGGCAAAATATTAGGATTAATAGAGCACTATCAACATCAAATTAGTGTGACAATATTAATAAGTTATTAGTATGACCAAAACCCTTTAGACATGAAGAGGGATACATTTCACAGTTGACTGCTAAACCCTACATATTCCCCTTTTTTCACAGACTGTATTAGAGGTGGAAATTGGAAACCTTGTAGTATAGCTTGGCTTAAATCAATATAATTAACACAAAATATTTGCAGCATAAAAATGTTGAAAGGTTTTGGCAGCAACAAGGTTAGATATAGCCAATGCTCTTTGGATGATGAGTCTCACAACGGCAATGAGAAATGATTGAGACTGTTGGTGATTTGCTGTGCTTCAGAAGACACACCAAGCTTTGTGAAATTGTAGTTGTGGCTAGTGCTGGTGATACATTAAAAGAGCCTGGTACCCTCTGAAGTGGTTGACATTAGGAAGGGCATCCAGTAAGAGAAACCAAGCCAAAACAGGACTGGAACTTGGTGCAGCTCTCTGACTTACCAGTTCTAGTCAAACTAACCCATGCCAGCATGGAAAATGGATACTAAATGGAGATGATTTAAGTGCAGATTAATATATATGATATAGTAAATCAAAAGTAATTTTTAATCAAATGAAATTATATCTGTAATTTGAGTTAATGATAAATTTTATCAAGTAAAGCAAGAGAGATAACTTCCAAATCCAAATTGATTAAAAATTGTTTGGTGGTATGAAGTAGAGAGTGAATGTCTTACTTGGACTTAACAAACCTAAGAATAGTTGTGAGAATAAGGCATTTGAATGAAAAACGTGCACTGATTCACCAATTTAAAATAATGAAATAGGAAAACTTCCTGTATTAATGATAGCTAAGTGGAGGCTAACATATTCTATGTAGTAAATCAATATTCCAAGAATTAAAATACCAATTCTTTTCCAGGCCTTTTATCTATATAAATTCACAAAGTAATAAAATAAACTTTGTTAATACTGTATAATGTTCTGAACTTTTTATTTTTCAGAAATTTATTAAAAGAATCTCTAATTAAACTCAAAGACACATTAAGAAAAACTTTCTTTTATTAATTCTGTGATAACTAACAATAATTATATATTGGATTCAGTATTTAAGTGACTATAACTCATGAATAACCCTAATTGATTAAGGAATAATGAACTCGAGTCAAACATGCAAAAATGTTAGATGTTGTACTGGCAACAGTTAATCCAGTTTCTTCAGATTCCAAACTGATCGGTTTCACAAAAATTTGACCTCCTAGAAATAGCTTCTGTTTCAAACGATGACCAAAACAGCATGGTGTGTATTTTAGCATTATCAGTCATAATTATCAACATTATCATTATCACCACTATCATAATTATCAATGTGCTTAGCAACATTTCATCTATCTTTATGATCCGAGATCAAATTCAGCTGAAGTCAACTTTGCTTTTTATCCTTTCAGGGTCAATAAAATAAGTAACTGTGAAACACTGGGGTTGATGTCATCAACTAGTCTCCTCTACTACTTTGTCTTTCAACAGTATTTTTTCCCATTCTTTACAATCTCAGTTCAAATGCTGCCAAGGTTAACTTTACCTTTCAAGGTTGATTAAATAAGTACCACTCAAGCACTAAGGCTGATGTAATCAACTGGCCTACTCCCACCCAAATATCAGGCCTTGTGCCTATAGTAAAAAGAATTATGATTAGTAGCAAAAAATAATTACCTGCGATAAATGACAGATGGCATCAATGTCAAATAGTAGTTCATAACAACAGCATCGTAAATCGCAGACAAACTAGGATCAACACTTGGTTTGTAACCTAATAAAATGCAACACAGAAGCTTAATTATTCAGAAATACAATCCAAACAATATTCAACATTTAATTAGGGATCAATATTAACCCTTTAGTGTTTAAACTGGCCATATCCAGCCTGAATATTTTTTCTGTTTTATGTTCAAACAGGCCACACCCAGCCTCTCACACCTAGCCACTAACATCATTCTAAAAGTAAACAATTGCTTCATCAAAATCTCAAAATTATGAGACAATGCATGATTAATTCAAAAGAATATGAATAAATAAGCATTACATGTGACTAAGTAATCCGAATACTAAAGGATTAAAAAGAAACAGAAATATTAGAAATAATTATGTGGTGAGGGAAAGGGAAAATGACAAAGTTTATCACAATGACAAATATTTTAATCATTTCAGTAAGCATGGGAGATAACTCCATGTATGTTTAAGCTTTATAAGGCCTCCGCAAAGCATAAACTTCATTGTATTTTCCAACCAGTTATGAGAAAATAGGTATGCTCATTTGTAATAAACAAAGAGACAAATTTTAGGGAAACTTTTAGTAAATGCAGAATGTAAACTAATATTTACACCTTGTCTTCACATGCTTTCTTCTCTTTCTCCAAGGCAATAGTTCTATTAAGGATAATGTTTAAAGTATTGTGAAATCTTTGCAATGTTTACAAAGCAGAAGATTTTTCTAAGTTTTCACATTAGATATTAAGCATTATTAACATTTAATGTGTTATTTGGTGAGGGATCAAATCAGAATGTATTTGATTTTATGTAATAATGATGATGATCTTTTCTATTATAGACACAAGGTCTGAAATTTTGAGGGACAAGGCTAGTTGTACACTGAGTCCCATGCTCAACTGGTACTTGTTTTATAAGCTGTTAAAGGATGAAATTCGAATTCAGAACATGAATAACTAGAAGAAATGCCACTAAGCATTTTGTCTGATGTTATAATGGTTCTTTCCACCTTAATAATGGTTTCAAATTTTGGCACTAGCCAACAGGTTCATATGGGGTGGGACTGGCTAGTCAATTACATAAGCCTTAATAGTCAACCGATGCTTATTTTATCAACCCTAGAAGGATGAAAGGCAAAGCTGACCTCAGTGTATTTGAACTTAAAATGTAAAGATGGACAAAATGCCAGTAAACATTTTGGTTGGCATGCTTACAATTCTACCAACTTGATACCTTAATAAAAAGGGTTAGAAGAATTTTGGCACAATGCCAGCAATCCGAGATGAAATTTATGGATAATATTGATTTGACTGGTACCTCAGATTTTGTCCTTAATGGTTTATTCAAAACCATTAAGAGCAAAACCTATGATCCAATTCAAAGTAATATTGTTTGTATACGTGTGTACGTACATACATACATACACAAATTTTTTTTTTATCATTATGTAGAAATAATTTCTTTTATATTTGGATAAGAATTTGTACTAATAATTTGCTCATTACTTTTATAAACAAATTATTATTGGTTCAAATGCTAATGGCGTTAGATTTGATTCAAACTTTTCCGCAAATAGAACTCTTGAGACTTAGAATGCAAACCAAAATCTACTGTAGAAGAAAATACACTTACATATTATTTGAAATAGATTTTATGCCAAAAAAAAAAAAAAATCTAAAGGAATCAATGATTCAAATCAGCCATATCCGACCCAAATATTCAATCTGTTTTATATTCAAACCAGCCAGATCAGGCCTCTCACACCTACCCTAAAATATCATTCTAAAAATAAACAATTACATCATTGAAATCTCTCAGCAACAAGATAACATAAGAGAAATTCAAAACAATGTGAATAATTTAAGCATTGCATATCTTTATATATAAAACTGAAGTTGTGTGAGAGTCTGTCTCCTCCGATTTAGATTTCTAACTACTCCCACATTTTGCGGTGCAGTTTAACCAAAAGCGGGTATCTTATAGTCGTGATTCATATTGAGCCCTTCTGGGTATTAGTGCGTGTCTACGAGGAGTCTACGATTTAAAAAAATTTCCCATCATTTTTCGTTTTTTTTATGCATTTTTTGCTCGGTTTATATAAGGGAAGTAACTCTCTAAAAATGCTTATATAGTTATTTCCCTTACAAACCCGAGCAACGCCGGGTGATACTGCTAGTCCTTAATAATGTGAATAATTAAGCATTGTAATCTGAAAGCTAAGGGGTTAAAGTGGTTCAAAAAATGTAAAACCTTACCTTGATAGGGTTCAACAGTTTCATTGAGGAATGTTGGTAGCCATTCATAAATTACAATGTTCTATAAAATAAATATAACAATAAATACAGATTCAAATTCTACAAGAAATTGTGTGGTTAACAAATTTGCTTCCCAACCATATGGTTTCAGGTTCAGTCCCACTGTGTAGTAACTTGGACATGTGTCTTCTATAGCATTTTGGGGCTAACCAAAGCATTGTGAGTGGATTTGGTAGGTGAAAATTGAAAAGTGTGTGTGTGTGTGTGTCTCCTTGTCTTGACAGTCCATGGTACGTTTATGTCCCTGTAACTTAGCAGTTCAACAAAAAAGACTGACAGAAAAAGTACTAGGCTTACAAAGAGTCCTGGGGTCAATTTGCTCAACTAAAGGTGGTGCTCCAGCATGGCTGCAGTCAAATGACAAACAAGTAAAAAAAAAAAATACTGTCTTTATGTATGACAACTATTTCTCAGAACTTATTTTCATATCAAGGTCATAGTAGCAAGCAAAGAACTGTATGCAAGTTGACAAGGATATACTACATGTAGAGCAGAATATTAAAAAACAAAAAAACCTTTCATTCCTGCATAAATAGCTCTGGGTCAATGAAAAGACCTCTATATGGTCCCTAGAACTACTAGGATCATATAGTATTTTTGCAGCCAAATATTCCTTAAATTATATCTGTTATATTTCCATTCCCATCTAAAAAGGATATTTCACTTTCAGTCCTTTTCATTAAGGCAGTACTGAATGAAACTGCATTAAATTAGCTAATTCTGAAATGCACAATATCACAAGAATCATACTAACTTTGTTTACATTCATTTTGAAGGAAGTGAAAGATTATGTAAGAAAAAGAACTAAAATTCCCTATTTTATTATTCCTTTCTTGCTCTGTAACAGAATCATTACAGGACTGGGTTTTTGACTTAGAAATTTTCAACAAGATACTTTAGTACATAAATTTCCAAAGATTATTGAATCATAGAAAAGGTTTTGTAATAACAAAGAAAATAACATCTACTCTTACTCTTTTACCTGTTTCAGTCATTTGACTGCGGCCATGCTGAGCACCGCCTTTAATCCAGCAACTCGACCCCAGGACTTATTCTATCAGTCTCTTTTTGCCGAACCGCTAAGTGACATAAACACACCAGCATCGGTTGTCAAACAATGTTGGATGGGATAAACACAGACACACAAACACACACGCACATATATATATATATATATATATATATATATAATATATATATATATATATTATATATATATATATATATATATATATATATATATATATATATATATATTATATAAAATATTATTCGAGACAAAACCACTATTTTGAAAAACAAACAAGGAAAGACTTAATCAATACATAAAATTTTAATAAATAGTCAAAAAAACCGCCACTACAATCGTTTCTTGTCTTGATCGACAATCTTCAGGTGGACTTCCAATAATTCAGTAATTTGACACTGAATTATTGGAAGTCCACCTGAAGATTGTCGATCAAGACAAGAAACGATTGTAGTGGCGGTTTTTTTGACTATTATTAAAATTTTATGTATTGATTAAGTCTTTCCTTGTTTGTTTTGCAAAATAGTGGTTTTGTCTCGAATAATATTTTATAATATTTTACTATAAAATCGATTTAATCCTAAATCTGATTTTTTCCCTGTAAATTTGGATTTATTCCCTAATATTTATTATTTATATATATATATATATATACGACGAGCTTCTTTCAGTTTCTGCCTACCAAATCCACTCACAAGGCTTTGGTTGGCCCGAGGCTATAGTAGAAGACACTTGCCCAAGATGCCACACAGTGGGACTGAACCTGGAACCATGTGGTTGGTAAACAAGCTACTTACCACACAGCCACTCCTGCGCCTAATATAGATTTTTTTTTAAACCTGTAATTTCATACCTGAGACATTAAAATTATTGAAATGTGGATTATAACCTACAAAATTTTGCAAACACATGTAGTTGAGTGAAATATATTACTTCAAGGTGATATTTGCTCTTTTATTTGTATGCCATATATTTTTAGATTTAAATTAATGAAAATACTGACATGTTTTATGAGAAAATGTTTACAAAAACAAAAGAAAATTTTAATTCAATTCTTTAACATTAAACTGGCCATATCTAGTCTGAATATTCTATCTATTTTATGATCAAATCAACCAGATATAGCTTATCACACATACTCAGCAACATTATTTGAAAAATAAACATAGGCGTAGGAGTGGCTGTGTGGTAAGTAGCTTTCTTACCAACCGCATGGTTCCGGGTTCAGTCCCACTGCATGGTACCTTGGGCAAGTGTTTTCTACTATAGCCTCGGGCTGACCAAAGCCTTGTGAGTGGATTTGGTAGATGGAAACTAAAAGAAGCCCATCGTATATATGTGTATGTGTGTATGTTTGTGTGTCTGTATTTGTCTCCCCAACATCGCTTGATAACCGATGCTGGTGTGTTTGCGCCCCTGTAACTTAGCGGTTTGGCAAAAGAGACCGATAGAATAAGTACTAGGCTTACAAAGAATAAGTCGTGGGGTTGATGTGCTCGATTAAAGGCAGTGCTCCAGCATGGCCACAGTCAAATGACTGAAACAAGTAAAAGACAGTAAAAGAGAATAAACAATCACATCCTCAAAATACTGAAGTTTCAAGATAATGCAGGATTGATATAAAACAATGTAAATAAATAAGCATTGCATTTGATAGAATAATTTGAATGCAAAACGGTTAAAATGAATAATGTTTTATATTTACCTGTAATGAAGCAATTACCCAACTTCGAGCTTTATAAAATAATCCATCAGCATTCCTTTCAAAATGTGGATTAAATTCATCAACAAGGTAATTGTGCCACCGAAAGAACAACACACTTAGTGTAATAAGAGCAGGATTTTCATGTGCATGGTGATTACCGAATTCTGAAATTCAATGATCAGTGAATCATGTTATTAAGTGGTGATAACAATTATAGTTTGGTTGAAGTTGGTTTAAATGCTTACTTCCCTTTGATATGTATAAAAATTATCATACTTATTACATTGTCAGCCCTCTATGTTTAGCCCCTGGTGAGCAATAAAGAAATAACATTGTCAGTGCCATCTTGACTTTATTTTTATATCCCTGAGTTATTTCCCTTGATCTTTGCAGAAGTGCATGCACACACAGACACGCACATACAAACACATACCTATATGTTCTATCACTCTTTTACTCCTTTGTCTCAGTCATTTGACTGCAGCCATGCTGGAGCACCGCCTTTAGTCGAGCAAATAGACCTCAGGACCAGCATCGGTTGTCAAGTGATACCTCCCTCCCCCTCTCTCTCATATATATATATAATACAAAGTAAGTTAGGGGTTATGGATGTAACCCACTAAGGGATATTATCTATCCAATATACTATTGGAAAAGTACCCAGATTCTTAATACATAAATGTTTTTAATTGCAATGCAATTAACTCATTTATTGTATTAAACAGGGGAAGGTAAAGAAATATTTTTACCATAAATTTATAATACAAATAAGAAAATGGAGAAACAAATTTAGTTTGTTCATCAACTTTCGGATATTAGAATGTTGGATTATTTATTCATTTAACAAAATGAGAACCTTAATAGATTACATATATATCTTATAATTCAATACATATAAGATAAGAATGCAAATTATAAAAATCATAATACAAATTATTGAAATCATTAAATCACTTCTTACAGCTGTTTCAGCCTATGGTTAAAAGTAGTTATTTTTATTTTTATTGCCTATAGTTGTCAACATAATGAGGTTATAGGCACTTAAAAATAGGGTACTTATGGTTATATATATATATATATATATATATATATATATATATATATATAACCATAGGCCTCGTCAGAGGTTATAAGGGTGCATGTATGTTTGTGTATATGTGAGTTTTATACGGTTTATTTTTGTAAATATCTGTTCATGTCTTAACTTACAATTGTATTGATTATTGTAGGAACTCTTTGTTTACATTTAATATCTAAAAGTTAATTTAAAGATATACATTGTTAATACAAGAGACTAACATGATTTATTTACTTAATAATTAGACCTTCTATTATCTAACAACAGATCAAGCATATAAATTCAAATGTATTAACCAGTTAGAAATAACTTGTGATTTAAAATAATCGCTCCCTAATCCCCAATAATTTTGAAACTCTAGAATATTAATATAACATAAAGCATAGCTATTATAGCTTATCTATCATACATAATCAAAAGCTTTATTTTTTGTTGAATTATTCTACGATATTATATTATTTAGATGGATATAAATACAAATATAGGTATAATATTAACTTCAACTTTGACGAAAAGAAAAAATACTCATTTGAATTTTACACTTGAACTTGTTTGTATTAAGAGGATATATATACTGAAAACCATAGTCTAACTGTATGTTTTATATATTTATATGCATGTATATTTGTATACATATATGTATATATATATATATATATATATATATACATTTATTTGTATGGATTGTTGATTGTTTATCTGGTATTATAATATTTGATATGTTAGAATCTATTATAATATGTATTGTCAAGTGAAGATTACTATAAATATAATAATATTGTTATTATCGATCAACATAATATTATTATTATTAATAATTTATTATTATTTATGTGGTCATAAGCATAGACATGTGTATATGTTCCAGTATATGTGTGTATATATATATATGTATATGACGAATGCTATATTTACTTGGACCTATTGTTTAATTGTGTTTATTTATGTATTTTACACATGCAAAAGTATATACACTCTCCTTATGTATGTATATGTGTATATATGCATATGTCTATATGGATATTTGTTCAGATTTTTTATATACATTAAATAATACGTGTACCATGTTTAATGTATTAATATTGATATTTTAAAATTCCTTATAACCTCTGACGAGGCCTATGGTTATATATATAGGTACCCTTATATGGTTATATATATAATTACAACTGCTTAAAAAGAATCTTACAATATCATGAACAATTTTATGATTTTATTTAAAATTCTGAATCCATGCATATTCTCTGATGAAGGAAATGTGGATTACTGAAATTGGCAAGGATTTACCTATACATGTCTTCACACGTTCCTGGATGTATCCGTAAGATTCTTACTGGATGTGTTTGAGGACTTTGCTTTTTGATTGTGAACTATCATCTCATTAGCTTGAGACGGATCTTTTCGGTTTGAACGGCAGTTTTTTCTAGCGGTGTCATATGAAATTGTCACTCATAATTATGACCCTAGTATCGATCTATTGCATTTCAATCTATTTTAGGTCACTCTTCAAAACAAAGTTGCTTTATGGAACTCATTTTAACAAAACTTTTTATTTATTTATCACCCAACGAGATATGTCTGCACCACCAGATATTTGTGAACCAGTTTTTGTGTGTCCCACAAGAGGAGTCAATGCTAGATGTGTCGAAACAGTTGTCGTGATTAATATTATATTCTCGTATATTCCATCTTTTGTCTTTCATTTGTTATTTACAAATATATATATACATATATATATATACATATAAATATATATACAACATATATATATATACACACACACACATATATATACATATAAATATATATACACACATATATAAATATATATACATATACATATAAATATATATACACACATATACATATAAATATATATACACACATATATATAAATATATATATACATATAAATATATGAGAAAAAGAAACAACAGGAATCAGAAGCCAATGGAGGAGAAGCCGCTGTAGAATCAAAACAGGTGAGTAGTAATCCTTCATCCATCTTCATTACGTTACAACATTTGAACAACATACCTGGGTAGCTGTCTCTCCTCCTCCTCCTTCCTCTCAGGCAAGACTGTTTAATCGAATGAGTCGCTTCTTACTACTTCACCCTACCACTTCAGTTATTGTTATCTCAATAACTAAGGTCACTCACATATTATTTTGGTCAGTCCTAGCAGCTGTCCCTTAGTTGTTATTTTGCCAACTATCTAAATTACTACTAATCTGGGGTCAATTCACTCTAATTAACTACCCCCTATTGTAAACTTTCTGGCTTTCAGCATCTGTTAAAAAAGATTATCATCTTTGGATTGACAGAATCTTGAGATTGTCAGACAAAATGTCATCTTGCTGTATTTCGTACATTATGAGTTCAAATCCGGCCACAGTCAACTTAGCCTTTCACTCTCTTTGAGTTGATAAAATAAAGTACCAGCTGAGTATTGGGGGTCAATTTGACTAAACTGTCCTGCAAATTGACCTTGTGCTTAAATCTATTAGAAGTGGTCAGCTGGTAGAAACATTAGCATTCCAGACAAAATGCCTAACGATATTTCTTCCAGCTTTATATTCAGAGTTCAAATGCCACCAAAGTCGACTTTGTCTTTTATCCTTTTGGGGCTGAGAAAATAAGTACCAATTGCATCACCTGTGCCATTGGACTTTCAAAGAGGTCAAATTGTTGGTGCTCATATAGCAGGTGCTAGTGTAATGAAAACAGCCAAAATATTTAGTGTATCAAGAAGTACTGACTCGAAAGTAATGACAGCCTTTGAGAAAGAGGGAAAAGCCTCCTTGTCAAAACAAAACTCTGGAAGAAAACCAAAACTTTCAGATTGGGACCATCAGACTATTACGCGAATTGTTAGAAAGGATCACAAAACTACAGCTCCCAAAATTACTGCAGAGCTTAATGACCACCTCAAGAACCCAGTTTCCACAAAAACTGTTTGTCGAGAGCTGCACGAAGCTGGATTTCACGGAAGGGTTGCAATCAGAAAACCACTACTTTCAAAAACAAACATTGCAAAGCATTTAGAGTGGAGTAATAACCTACAGAATTGGTCCCTAGAGCAGTGGAAGAATGTTATTTTCTCGGAAGATTCATCCTTTACTTTATTTCCGACCACCGGCCGTGTATACATGTGGAGACAGCCAAAAGAAGCATTTGTCCCAGACTGTCTTTTTTCAACTGTTAAACATGGAGGAAGATCTGTGATGATCTTGGGGAGGGGGGCTATATTTTGGAAATCCGCCGGCCCAATGGTTTCTCTTCACAGCAGAATTAATAGTCAAGACTATTTAAGCATTTTATCTGATCAAATTCATCCTATGTTTGCGGAACTGTTTCCGGAGGGAAATGCAGTCTTTCATGATGACAATGTACCAATTCACACAGCTAAAGTTGTTAGTGAATGGCACAAGGAACATTCTAGTGAAGTTGAACATCTTGTCTGACCACAACAGTCCCAGATCTCAATATTATTGAACATTTATGGTGCATTTTAGAAAAAAGTAAGGAATCAATATCCTCCTCTATCATCACTACAAGAACTGGAAACTGTTTTAGCTGAAGAATGGACAAAAATTCCTTTGGAAACAATTCAAACTTTGTACGAGTGAATACCTAGTAGAATTCAAGCTGTAATTACTGCAAAAGGTGGTCTTACCCCATATTAAAATAAATTTGTTTGAAATTTTAAAGTGTTTCCATTATTTTGTCCAACCCCTGTATGTATATGTATCCAGGTAGAGTGAGTGGAGCAAGTAAAATCCAGGTTAGATATATTTCCAAAGTTAGCAGATCCTCTGATGTTAAGATTACTCTACAAGGTGTACTCAGCAATCTAGTCATCAGGCCAATGATACCTTAATTATATGAAGGTTACATTATTGTTAAAGAATCAAGAGTTAACTCGCCTAACATATTTTAAAATTTATTATTTTTCATGAACTTTGTTTTTTATACCTACTACAGACTGTTCAAAGTTTACAAACTTCCTTCACTTAGATTCTTGGATCTTACACACACACACACACACACACACACACATACTCATACACATATGTATAACATCTCTAAAATTACATTAGTTATTAGCAATAATTTTGTTTTTAAACTGAGACTGCTACTAATGAATATAAAATCAAAATATTTTTATTAACTTACTCCAGTATTTTGATGCATCTGGGTAACCATGGGAATGACGTACTGGAAATCTCCATTCACCAAGTCTCATCGTGTTGAAAGAAGGGAATTTGTACCACAGGTCATCTGCATCCAATTTACCAGTTTTCCAATCTCGAAGAATATTAGCAGTCACTTCGTTGTTCCCATAGATAGAACTACCATCCAAAAAACTGGTTACTTGATTTATCTGTAGTTATTGATTTTTAAATATGAATTTCAACTGAATTAAATTTTAATTTACTTGGAGTGGAAAATAATGTAATATTAAATATATTTGAAGATTTTGAGGCAAATGACCAATTGGATACTAGAAAAATCAACCAATAGGCCAAAGGTTTGCATGCTATCCCCTTGCATTGATGGTCAAGATAATTTGCTTCTTGCATCACAGTTCACTCTATGGCTACAGGTGTATCCCAGTTATTTAAATTCACATATCGTATTAACCTCTTAGGACCTCACCAAAAAAGATTAAGTAAAATTCCTTCATTGAGAAGAAACTGAAGAAAAACAAGTGCTCAGTTCAAAGCAGATTGTTAAGCATCCACATATACTAGTCTTGTATATGGGCTTATAAGGAAGCAGCTATGTGGTGGTATTGACTTATGAGAAATAGCTGACAAATCTCCCTCGAAACATAGTCCTATCTTCAAACTGGACATAATGGATAATCAGATGGACATGGTTTGAATACCTTTAATTAGGCTTGGATTAACCAATGAGTAAAATAGGCACACTCTTAGGCCACAAAGTTTTTTCTTTTAATGCTGGGTTTATAAAAGGGAAAACAGTGCAACTGAACTGGGTTTTTAGGAAAAGTGTTGACAAATTTGCATTTCTTATAAGTAAATTCATTTATGCTGCTTACTTCAAATTAATATTATATACATTTAAAAATAGGTCATATTTAATATAGTTGTGACATCAGGCCTGCAGGATAGCCTGGGAGGAAACTGAATTTTTAATTTATCATTTAGTACTTTTGTCTTAATGTACCTTTGTTTGACTGTTTTAAGGTACCTTTGTTTGACTGTTTTAAGGTACCTTTGTTTGACTGTTTTTAGAGTATCTATTGGTCAATCCAATGATTAAAAGCAACTTTAAGCAAAATAATTGGCTCTATGGATATTTGTTATTCATGAAACATTTAGCTATAGTTTCAAACTATAGCTTTGCTCTTGCGGGAAACAAGAATACACTGACAGGAATACAAGAAATAGACGAGCAGGATTACATGAAATCACAGCCGTGAGTCACAGATGCTGCACTGGTGACCTAGATACTCTCTTTTACTCTTTTACTTGTTTCAGTAATTTTGACTGAGGCCATGCTGGAGCACCAACTTTAATCGAGCAACTCGACCCCGGGACTTATTCTTTTGTAAGCCCAGTACTTATTCTATCTGTCTCTTTTGCCTAACCGCTAAGTAACGGGGACCTAAACACACCAGCATCGGTTGTCAAGCAATGCTAGGGGGACAAACACAGACACACAGACACACAAACACACACACGCATATATATACATATATACGATGGGCTTCTTTCAGTTTCCGTCTACCAAATCCACTCACAAGGCTTTGGTCGGCCCAAGGCTATAGTAGAAGACACTTGCCCAAGGTGCTATGCAGTGGAACTGAACCCGGAACCATGTGGTTGGTAAACAAGCTACTTACCACACAGCCACTCCTGCGCCTATATATATTTCCTAATTACAACAATTTGTTGCTTAGAGTGAATATCCAATGCATGTTTTGTCTTTGTCAGTTCCTTCTCATTGAGCAAGTGACAACATATTGTATATTGTATTGAAGTCAAATTTTTCAGACCAAAATTTACAGCCAAAAATTGTAGGTTGACTTATACACCAAGACAAATTTGGAGGGCCAAAAATTCCATGTGAAATGTTGTAGGGTTAGAAAGGTAGTGACGACGCTTGAGTGTTTACATAAAATATAGTACAATAAATATATCTACTGATATGCTTTGTACACAAACAGTGAGTGGCGTGGTGGTAGGGGGGCATCCAATACCTAATACTTCGTAATACCTTGTTGTTTACCTCCTACACCAGGACATTCCTATTTATTTATCAAATATTATGAATATTCAAAATTAAAATAACCTAACCATAGATCATGATACAACATGGACCATATAACTTATTGCTCTGCTCTCCCTCACTTTGTTTAGCCATTAATCCTAATTTTCACAAAGTTTATCAAGATTCTTTTCACCAGTTGCACATAGATCAAAATTGCTACTGAATATGAGTTATTATATAGGCTTTCTTGCTTCTCTTTGTTACTACCTAATTAGCTACACCCAAAGACGCTCCTCAATAGCACAACTCAACTATTATAATTCCATCTACAAGTAGGGTGCTCTAATAGCAAGGGTACTCAACCATTTTTTTATCTATGGATACCTTTGCTTTCTATTTTATTCTGATGGACCCACAGAGCCATTCGATGTTTAAAAACTAGTTTCAGAGATACTTCTTTCAAAATTCTTATTTTGTTTTTCACAGGTTCAACTATGTAAAATGCTGGAAAAAAACCTAGCTATTTCTTGCAATAAATACCAACACATACAGCTAAAGCAAAATTGTTTTCAGGGGCCTTTAAAATACTATTGGGGGATCCTCAATTTACTAGTTTGTTGCATGGGCCACCAAAAATCTTATATAAACTCTCAAAGGCCACACAGACCCTGGTTGAGAACCACTACTAATTAGGAATATTAATTAAATCAACTTCAGTACTTGACTGATGCTCTGTTTCATTGACCTTTGAAAGATGGAAGTCAAAGTAGACCTTTGCAAAATTTTCAATTCAGAGCATTAAGGGTTATAACTAAATATCACAAGCATTTTTACAATGTACAAATGTTTGTGACCATCAATCTATTGTGTTAAGGAATTAAAAGTACATGACATTGTTTGAAATCTATATAAAATGGTATGAGCTCTTACCTGTTTCCTTGGGTTGTTTGGAGAAACCCCAGATTGCCTGTCATAATCAGCACGTTCATAAGGTATAAAATGTCTACCACTACATTTGTCATCAAAGTCTTGGTCACATTTTGGAACTTTTACATTCAGAATTTCTACAGGACAGCCTGGTTCATTAGTGTTGGAAACTTCTAAGGTAAGGAACTCTCCTGAATATTAGAAGCATATGAAATTACTTTTGAATACACAAAAATTCACAGTAAAAAATATTTTCAGGTCATCATTTAGCATCTGGTTTTCATGCTGGCAAGAGTTGGACAGTTTAACAGGAGCTGGTAGGCCAGGGAAAAGTGCAAAGCTCTATTGTCTACTTTAGCATGGTTTCTACAGTTGGATGCCTTTCCTAATGCCAACCACTTTACAAAGAGTACTGAGTATTTTCTTTTTTTTTTTTTTCATGGCACCTGCATGGCAGGGTTTCCAAGTAACTGGCAAGACAAAAATCCTTCAACTGGGTGAATTGTGCCAACAAAGCCCCATATTTTTAGGAGAGATATTGCTGAATGAATTTCAGTACTTAACTGGAAAGTTAACCAATGAAAGAAAGATTTCTGCCCAGACACTACCTTTTGGGGGTCAATCATGTTGTTTGGCGATTTTGACTACAAAAATTATGAAAAACAAAATTAATTTTGATGAGATTTAAACACAATGTAAAGATATTCCACTAAACACAGTAAGGTCATTACTTTCAATCTACAATCTTTAATGCTTTGATTCCAAACAACCTGAGACTGCCCCAGGCTATGTGATACAACCTTCCTGTCTTAAAGTGAACTGAATTAAAAACTTCCATCAAAATTTTATGTATTGTTTCAAATACCACTCATTAATGATAAAATTATTTTATTAAATTCTTCAATATTTTCAAAATTATTTGGAATAAAGATAGCTGCAAGCATGGCTATGTGGTAAGAAGTTTGCTTCCCATTCACATGGCTCTGGGTTCAGTCCCATTGCATAGCACCTTGGGCAAGTGTCTTCTGCTATAGCCCTGGGCTGTGAGTGGATTTGGAAGACAAAAACTGACATCACACACATGACCTTGTGCGTACCGTTGGCGATTTTTTTTCCTCTGTCTTCCCTTCTCTGGATCTTTCCTTCTATGTTTCCAACGAAGAGCTCCGCTTTCCTGAGCGTCCAATAATTCTATATTTGTTCCACGTCCTCGCATTGTTGTGTTTTTTTGTGCTTTCTTGTTTGGATTAACTTTATATATATATACACACACACACACATACATACATATGTGAGTGAGTGTGTGTGTGCTGCATCTGAGTGCGTGTTGCATGTGTGTGTAACTGTGCCCTTGCCTTGAGATCTCATGATAGATATGAGTTTCATTATCACGCAATTTTCTGTGAAAACATGTCTGGTCATAGGGAAATACTACCTTACTTGGAAACAGGTGAGGGTTGGCAACTGGAAGGGCATCCAGTCATGGAAAATCCAGCTGAGCAAATTCTGTTTGACCCATACGAGCATAAAAAGTGGATATTAAAAACAATGATGAATGACAAAAGTATTTCAGAAATACGCTAATGGAAGAGTTAATACTACAATTTAGGGAACTTGATATTAATTCACTACAAAGTAATTTGATTAAAACAAACTTCTTAATGCAATTGCTCGAAATAGTGGGCAGAATCTTCCTTAAATCACATCAGAGGGAGGAGACAATAACTGTGATCCAAAATGCTGTATGGCTAGATTTCTTTGAAAAGCCAAATTGAATGATTCAGAATTATTTGTAAATTTTCAATAGGATATCTTTGGAACAATCATGTTAAATATTTTTTGACATTTACTTATTTCTAAATGGATTATATTAACATGTTAGCACGACAGGCAAAATACTTAGCAGTATTTCGTCTGCCGCTACGTTCTGAGTTCAAATTCCGCCGAGGTCGACTTTGCCTTTCATCCTTTCGGGGTCGATAAATTAAGTACCAGTGAAACACTGGGGTTGATATAATCGACTTAATCCCTTTGACTGTCCTTGTTTGTCCCCTCTGTGTTTAGCCCCTTGTGGGTAGTATAGAAATATATATTAACATATTCTTTGATTTACTGTAAGACTTGGCTTCAAATCTTGAAGGCTTGGTTTCAAAGAATAAACCCTAGCAGTTTCTTAGGGTATATACAGAGAGAGAGAGAGAGAGAGAGAAAGTGAGATAGTTCTTTCCTTTGAAAACAGACAGACATTATATCAGTTAATTTTAAATAACACAAGTTAATATTTACCAAAGTATGCAAACAGTGCAGTTTTATTTGTAGTAGACATTTTGCCAATCTTTCCCTGAAACAGCTCTCTGCTGATGTGTCTTGCATTTGGCCTATGGGAACCAGATGGCAAGTATGTTTGGTCTTCATAATGGTTTGGTAGATTAAATGCCAATGGGCGAACTAGAGAGGAAAAAAAGTTGTACTTTATAGAAACAGGCATGGCTATGTGGTTTAAAAGTTTACTTCACGAACACATGGTTTTGAATTCACTCGCACTGCATGACATCTTGGACAAGTGTCTACTATAGTCCAGGTCTGACCAAAGCCTTGTGAGTGTATTTGGTGTAAAGAAGCCTGTCATACGTATGCCTCACCGTCATACAAGTAATGTTGTTCAGGGCGGTGAGCTGGCAGATACGTTAGCACGCCGGGCGAAATGCGTAGCCGTATTTCGTCTGCCGTTACGTTCTGAGTTTAAATTCCGCCGAGGTCGACTTTGCCTTTCATCCTTTCGGGGTCGATAAATTAAGTACCAGTTACGCACTGGGGTCGATGTAATTGACTTAATCCGTTTGTCTGTCCTTGTTTGTCCCCTTCATGTTTAGCCCCTTGTGGGTAATAAAGAAACACATACAAGTAATGTTGCTCATTTCCATTCTTTCATGAAAAAGGAAGTCTGGTCACGGGGAAATATTACCTTGCTTTGAAACGGGTAAGAGTAAGCAACATGAAAGGAATAATGGCTGTAGAAAACATTCCTCGGCTAATTCCATCCGACTTATGCAAGCATGGAAAAGTGAAAGTTAAAACAATTATGAGGATTTAAACTAAGGAAAATATGAAAATTTTCCATGTCATTACCGTTTTGTATTATTGGAGAAAACATAGTGAACATTATATTTATAATTGATTTGGAATTGGTTCCCAAAGTACATAATATAAAGTTATATTTTTTTATATAAAGGATTAATTATAGTAACATAAATATTGGGTTGAAAAACATTTTGGATTGAAAAATGTCGAAGGTTGCCTATGAGGCTCAAAAGGGATTTTCGACCGAATATTTACATGCTATCACTTATAACTTTATGTGAGCTGGCAGATTCATTAGCATGCCAGACGAAAAGTTCATTGGTATTTTGTCCATCTATACACTGAGTTCAAATTCTGCCAGGGTCGACTTTGTCTTTCATCCTTTCTGGGTCTTTAAAATAAGCACCAGTCGAACATTGGGGTCAGTGTAATAGACTTAACCCCTCCTCGAACTAGTTGTCCTTGTGCTGAAATTTGAAACGATTATTTATAACTTTATGTATTTTGAGGGAACCAATTCGAAAACAACAAAAACACTTTTACCATGTTTTTTTTTTTGAAAGTTTGTGAATTCTCATGACATCAACAACATACAATATTGTAATATTGGATTTGCATTCTGATTTGTTATATGGAGATCAAAATTATTCTTCATCAATAGTTAAAAAGAAAAAATGGTAACTTACAAGCGGCACCCAATGATGGATTGGACTTGCTGTTATACCATCCATCAAATCTTTGACGTTGAATGTCTTTCTTGGTGGTGTTGAATGTAAGTAATGCTGTTGAAAGATTAAATTGCTTGATATAATAAAGAGGAATAAAATACTATTACACAAATGTATACAGTAATTTTACCTCATTTAAAAAGAGAAGATACAATGAACTGAAAATGCAACGTACATTGATATAAACATTATGGTTTGGATGTGAAGGTGGATAGCTCAGTTGATAGAGCGTCGGGCTCACAATCATGAGGATAACTGTTAAACAATAACACTTTAGATTTTTTTAAAAATTGAAGGTTGTTACTATACTCAACACGAAAGAAGTTGAAATAAAATTTGAATGATGATGGTGTATTTGCTGCGCAGTAGAAATGATGATGATGATGAAGCTGACGGCGGTGCCAATCACAGCCCGTCTTAAGTTCAAATACTCCTGTATATGCTTTTTTTGCTATTTTACGCTTGTTTTGTTGTTCCTAGACTAGGAAATAATATTTATTATTAATATTTTAATGGATTTAATGAAAAATTTTAAGTGTTCACATATATATATATATATATATATATATATATATATATATATATATATATATTTAAAATCCGTGATGTCGTGAATCCGCGATAGTTGAACCGCGAAGTAGCGAGGGATAACTGTATTACATAATTGCCAACTTATGGCTCTCTATGGATGAAGCACAGTGCGAAGAAAAAGTCTATAAATATAGAGCAACTATAAATTATCAAATATACGAATAGCATCTCGCACACAAAAAAAGGAATAATCAATCACCCAACTGTTTTCATGAGAAATAATACAAAACAGAGACCACAATGAGATGCTTTCAGAAGAAGCACAACGCTGGTTGTATACGGAACAGAGAAAGATTCTCCAGAATCTACAGGAGCAGTCCGTGTGTTGTGTACAATGATAATTTTTTTAACCCTTGAAAATAGCTAATACCAAGAAAACGGCCCAGGACGTAGATTACCATAACATCTGTAGTGGCTCTTGCATGCATGAAGAGGATTTGATCCACCATAGCCAAATTTAGATTAACACTGCAACAGAACTTTTCCCACGGTGGAACAATGGTTTTTCTTTGACAGCAGTTTTACATTTTCCAGATGCCTATAGCTAGGCCGAAATAATGTCTTCACCACTTGACCCTTTCTTGCCTCTTCTACTTCACCAAAAGCTAGAAGAGAGATAAGATCACCAACTAAATCTATTGTTCTCAATGATATATCTATCCTTCTGGATCTTTGTATAAGCAAGCACACCCCAAGCAAAAATTAGTTAGTCACAGTCGATGACGACTCGACGAGTTAGTCACCCCGGTGACAACGAAGTCTGGCTGATCAACCTTGGTCAGAGGGAGAAATGAAGTTTACTGTCAGCAACTGTGAGACAACGTCTCACACCCTACAACTCTCACTAGCTCTAATTCTGTTCTCTTACAACATCATTCTATCTCTCTCTTAATTACTACTAAATGAAGAGGACACAAACACAAACTTTACTTCGCATGCTTTTGTATTTATCATAACCTGCCCGTCGAGGTAAGGTATTGTAACGTAACGGTAAATATTTCCTTAAAACTTCGTGCATTGTTCATCTTTCACATCCGACAACATGCAATTATGACAACAAATTTTTATCGTCAGAACTGCTGACACCGATATTTCAATATAATGTTTACAAATCAACTCATCTTCCGTTACACATCTGAATTTAATTCTATATTGTTTCCTATTCATATTCCAGAATTATGCTGAAAGTTTTATTATCAGTAAATTTAATTTCTATACATCACTATGATAATCATGAAGACGCATAACATATTGATTAGAATGTTAAATTGCCGATATTAAGGTCGTGGATTAAGTTCCATGGCCAGGTGGTACATTGCATCTTTGAACAAAGCACTTCCCTTTATGTTAATTCAGCCCACTCAGCTGAAAAAAAGAATGAGCAGCAGGTTGGGAGGGGTAACACAGGAAGTCACTCGAGGTGTAACATGTTTGGGGACCTTGTCATGTACTTGAGGTCTTTGAAATTAAAAGGGTAAGAACAGAATATAGAATAAGCACTATTCTTATATTTGCAGGTTTTACTCCTAGTGAAAACCTTTAAAGAATATATACTTCTAAGGGTGCTAAAATTCAACTTGCTTGGGATGTCTTTGTGCCCCTTCCGGTTGCCCCAACTTCCGGTCAGCGCACCCAGCTGCTGACGTCATCCCACAGTCTTTAACCCCGAAAGGGATCCTGTGCACAGCGAACTGACATCCTATAAAAATGGTGTGGGTATGATTGTAATCTCAACTGCTTAATGCCCCAGAAACCAAGGTATGCTCCGGTTCCATGAGGATAAAAGCTCGAGACAAAAATACGTTGGTAAATATTTCATTTAAAAAAAAAAAAAAAACTTCAAGTCAATACCACCAAATCTGATATTAATCCAGTCGTTCAATTTTGTCATCGTGTTTTATGCTTGAGTAAGCTACCTGTTATCTACAAGGGATTACGTACTTATTTAAAGCTCACAAGTTAAATAATAGGAGTAAAACTGGAAGTTACACTCCTTCAAGATAGCACTTGCTTAGATACAATCTCCGAAGAAAATATATAATTATTCAAAGACAAATATGTTTACAATGACTATTTCATATTAGATGAGCGAATAGAAATGCATCTACATTTCCGGGTTGAAACGGTTACAGGAAATGCTTCCAAAAAATTTTTTCTGTTATAATCCAGGTATTGCCTAACTTAAGTGGTTTAGATATTGTTGAAGATGGAATAACAAGTAAAAAAGGAGGAATTATTTTCAACAAAGTTTTTAGTAACTTCATAACATACATGATCTCCAATGTGTTGTGTATTTTTCTTAGTAAATGTGTATGAAATAAAAGACTGATAATATCCAGAGAAAGTCAAGAGACGGGAGACGTTTTGGGATCTTTTCGGTTTGAACGGAAGTTTTTAACATAATTTCTAGGTAACTAAAAAATTTCAGACTTCGTATACTCGTAGAATGTGCTTATAAAACATCTTTTTCTCTTGGCTTTATTGAGAAAATTCTATAGTTTGTAAGATATTTGTTGTTGTTTTTTCTTCAATTTCTGCAATTTCAACCAATCACTGACGTCTATTGAGGTAAAAAAAACATTCTGTGCCGTATGATTGGGTTTATTTACATTTGTGAAGAAAAAAAAAGATATCCTTCCCCCCACCACTAACCCTAACCAACCCTAACCCTAAAACAGATTGAAATGCAATAGATCGATACAAGGGTCATAATTATGGGTGAGAATTTCATATGACACCGCTAGAAAAAACTGCCGTTCAAACCGAAAAGATCCGACGTTTTGTTTATGTGGACCTGATGACGGTAGCCTTTGATCGTGTAACGAGACAAAGTTCTATCCATTGCATATTTGAAAACATTAAGCTGGTTTATACAGGTTCATCACGCTAATCTGTTGTGGTTGGTTAAAATACCTATCATATGAATTAGTGGACATTCATTGAGCCCTGTGTTAAGATTAATTGAGTGTTGCACGGGAATTAGATCAAAGGTCCAATCATCTTGCGCGTAATATATTTCAAACGATTAATCCTTTATGTATTCCATAAATTGGTGCGACCAACTATTCACGAGCCACAGGAGTGAGAGCTTCTCATCAAGGCGAATTATGCCGATCCAGCCGTTTTCAGAGGAGAATGAATGTGTAATTGGTTGTTGGAGACGATGCAGTGCAGAACAATTATTCAGAATATTTTGTATAATATCCTCTATGTTTTGGGTTCTAAACCTACCAGAACCGACTTCGTTTTTTTATGGATTTGGGTCGATAACATCAATAGCACATTGAATTGATTCAATGGACTGTGTTATCACCTATAAAGTTTGGATTCGAGTGTAGTTGAAGGAAATCATAATCTTATCTAAGTTTCTATTGCTTACTTTTGTGAATAAAGCTTCTTTAAAAGAAACAAGGCGCACTAAGGCAGCAAAAGCTGAACCTCATTGACAAAGTGTACTTCAAGTGCAACGTTACTAACTACCAAGAAGTTAGCTGTCGGATGGCGTACAATTGATGCAATAAACGGCTACTGCTTCAGCGGCCGCAACTGAGAAAGGTTTCACCACACCAGGAATCTCCATCTCCTGTTAGTTTAGGTATCTTCCTAATTTCATGTGTGTATCTGCCAGTAACATCAATGCTTTGGGGGTGGTCTTTCTCCCCTGCTAAGGTGCAGAAACTCCAAAATATAACATCTTGTTAGGCTTGGTGGTCAGCCCAATAACAATTGCTAGTAAAGCTAATCTTACGTTAAGCATTACTGGTAGAGATTGCCGGAATGTATCCGTAAATCTTTTTAGTTTTGTGCTCAGAACACGAGGCATTTTGAGTCCCCATAAGACGTATAAAATTTTTTTTTAAAAACGTTTGAAATTATATATAGAACCGTTTATAGAACCTGAGAAAAAATGCTGATGTTAGATTTTATTTGCTACAGCAATTATCCAAAACGTTTATAATCAACTTATTAGTTATAGATAGATAATATTAAAGTAATTGACAACGTATATATCAATAAATTTTAAAAGTATTTATAAGAGCAAAATAGGCATTTATTTTTCATCTTTTAAAAAAATCATCCATTGTTGAAGACATGGTTGCTGATCAGTGGAGAACCAGAAGACAAGTCCCCCCTCCACCACACTTTTTCAGGAACGGGGGACAAACCGTCTTTTGTGTCCGCTACTTTTTTTCCCAATTAATAAACAAAGAAAATCTCACTGACCAGTCATATATATATATGTATAGACATTTTTAAATGTTTATTTACGTACATATATTTATATGAATATATGTAAACCCGTAGTTGCAATCGGTATTGAATTTTGTTCATTCGATATTTATATCCTTTTGCTAAAAGTTAAAAAAAGATCAACTCACCAATAATTTAAATGAGAATAGTATAACATTTTTATATGTATTTGTCTCAATGAATATAGATCATAAACAATACATTGTTTATCAAACTCACAATAGAATGCAAATAATAATATTTTCTTCTCTTGAATTTCAACTGCTTCCGTTTTTAGTATATATCTGTTTCTTTATTACCCACAAGGGTCTGAACATAGAGGAGACGAACAAGGACAGACAAACGGATTAAGTCGATTACATCGACCCCAGTGCGTAACTGGTACTTAATTTATCGACCCCGAAAGGATGAAAGGCAAAGTCGACCTCGGCGGAATTTGAACTCAGAACGTAACGGCAGACAAAATACAGCTACGCATTTCGCCCGGTGTGCTAACGTTTCTGCCAGCTCGCCGCCTTCATATCCGTAATTGTTAACGTCTCAAACATTTACATTGATCACGACACTTACAAAATCCATCACCTTTTTCAAGTGAGCTTTTACTGCACACGCATGGGTTCGGTTGCTCTACATTGAAAATGGGCAAATACCCTGAAACTAGTCTGCAAATGCCTGACCAGCAAGGGGAAGCGGCTGGCTTCCCCTGTTCGAAAGTTATAAAGGACACAGGTTCGTGTGTCACATAGCTAGCTAGAGGCGATGGCCTCTTGGAGGTAATCAACGGCAGCATTCGTCCTATATTTCTGGACTGCCATATTAGCTTGGCAATTCTCTTCTCACGTGACCATTGGCCGACTGCTAGCCCTTTTTGCGTCTGACCATGGTCACTGCCACATCGATATTCTTCCCTCTGCCGTAAGGCTTCATTTTCACACACGCCAGCTGAATTCAATTCGTCCCCAATCGAAAGACGCCTGCTGTTATGTCCTGTTATTAATATTGTTTTTTTTTTTGTATTTATATTCGTGTAACATCGTCTGTTTTTCCGTCCTTGTTTCGTATACATTCGATGCTTTTTTCCAAGGAATCTAATGCTCTTAGCTTAGCTTTTCCTTGGGGCTGGCCATATTAGAGCAATCTCAAGATTAATCAGCCGAAATTGCGAGGATGATCTTCAGTCAATTATCTTGACTGAAGATAAAAGGCTTCAAATGACCCATCCGTGTTTTTTGTATCGTCTATCTGGATGTTTTGTTGTCCCTTTTGTATCACCTAGTTGTCCGGATATTTTGCGTTCTTGTCCCATTTTGTATTTTATATATATATATATATATATATATATATATATATATATAGCGGCGTACGTACACTTTGTTCTCATATATATATATATATATATATATATATATATATATATGTATGTATGTATATGCTTTGTTGCTTTTTCTTGGGATTAATTATGATTTGTTACTTTTTCATGGGATTAATTTACATTTAGGACATTTTAAGAACTAATATAAATATCTTCATAATATAAAACAGACATCGATTTGTTGTAGAGTTAAATCTTAAATATTCTTTTTTTGAGAAGAAAGTTTTTTTTTCGAAAATAATTCGATCGGGAAGAGTCCATTTGCAAACACACATACACACACACTATACATACATATATATATATCTCACGTGATCACGTGACCGACAAGACGATCGGATGTTACACATCGCTGGTCACAATGCGCTTCGCATTGTTTTAGCCTTCGAATGACGCCACCCCGAAGAAAGAGCGGGAGAAAGAGTGGTGAAAGAGTGGTGAAAGAGTGCAGCAGGGATCACCCCCTTCCCTGCCGGAGCCTCGTGGAGCTTTTTAGGTGTTTTCGCTCAATAAACACTCAACGCCCGGTCTGGGAATCGAAACCGCGATCCTACGACCGCGAGTCCGCTGCCCTAACCACTGGGCCTCCATATATATATATATATATATAATATATATATATATATATATATACACACACACACACACACACTGAGAGGCGGGTGTCAGCTAGGGCGGTGCCCTGAGGCCCATGAGTTTAAGCGGCCCATAAGCCAGTCGAGGAAAAACATACGAGGGTGTACCTTAAATTTAAAAGAAACGAAGAAAACAAATGAAAGAAGCTTGTCAACGAATTCCCGAGGGAGATAAAAGAAAAACGAAAGAAATGAAAGAAAATGAAAGTGTGAGCATCAAGTACGGCAACAGTTGCAAGAACAACTTTAACAGAAACAAAAGGAAGCAATGGTGATGAAAATTCTAAGTGTATATTTATGTACGCACGTACACACATACACGCATGCACACACACACGCATATGCACAAGCGCGCGCACACACACACACATGCACGCGCGCGCGCACATGCACACACATTTACATGCACACACGCGCACACATGCACACACACACACACGCACACACATGCACACGCGCACACACATACATGCACGCACACACACACGCACACGCGCGCACACACACACACATTCACACACACACACATACATACATGCACACAGACATACTCACGCGCGCAAGCGCTCACACAGAGGCGCTGGTGCTTGATGAGATTAAAAAAAGCTGGTCTTCAATGCTAGACATATGACGGTGCAGCTAATATGGCAGGTAAACATCTTGGTTGTCAAGCAGAAATAAAGAACGTTCGGCCTCTGGCCCATTACGTGCACTACGGTGCTCATAATCCTCAACTTATCATAGCTAAGTGCGTTCGACAAGCTTCATTTATCAAAAATGCTCTCAATTACGAGAATGACTTTGGGAAACTGTCGAATACATCAAGGAAATTTAAGCACATGTATTTATTACAACACTAGCAGTATCGCCCGGCGTTGCTCAGGTTTGTAAGGGAAATAACTATAAAGCATTTTTAGAGAGTTATAGCCAAAAGATAGCAAAAAAATGGAAAAAAATGATGGTAAAATTTTTTTTGAGAGTTAAAAAAGGTCGAGTTGCGTCCCCTAGACAGTCTGTGGTTTGTGTTTCTGATTCTCGACGCCATGTCGAATTTATCGATTTTTTTCAGAACTGGGGGAACTTTTCAAAATTTTCGCTGCGTTAGTTTTGAATTATGACATTGGGCTATGTGTGTGTCAAGTTTCATCAGAATCGGTTGAAAGCCGTGGTCAGGGTGAGGGTACAACCAAACAGACACACAGAAACACACAGACAAACTGCCGTTTATATAGAGAGAGATGATGAGGAAAATGAAGTATTGTCACCACGCTCCTTAAAACCTGTGTGCCCTACTCGATGGCCAACACGACTTTCTGCAGTCAAAGCCATTCTTGAAAATTATTCAGATGTCCTCATTTCTTTACAAGAGGCAACAAATGAGTTTGGCACCAACATTGCGTCCAGAGCTAATGGTAGTCTTACGTATCTCTCTACGGGCAAATGCGTTCTTGGATATTCTGTGAAATGCGACCAAAAGTCCGTCGCATGTTTCCAAATGTTGAGCGATTGCTCAGGATACTTTTAATGTTTCCAACAATTTCTTGCGAAGCTGAAAGATCTTTTAGCGCTCTGCAGGGACTCAAAACTTGGCTGCAATCGACCATGACTCAGCAAAGGCTGAATCATACTCTACTATGCCACGTTCATAGAGATGTTTTGAAAAAGATTAGTGGTGAAGAAGTTGCTAAATTATTTACTGACAGCTTGGATGCAAAATATAACACATTTGGAAAGTTCTAGAAGACAATAAATTTTACTTCATATTTTTTTTTATTCAAACGTCTGTTTTATTTTTTGTTTATTTTTCTTTTCAAGCTTTTTTTTAATATTTTTTTTTCTTACTTGTTTCAGTCATTTGACTGCGGCCATGCTGGAGTACCGCCTTTAGTCGCCTTTATTCTTTGTAAGCCCAGTACTTATTCTATCGGTCTCTTTTGCCGAACCACTAAGTGACGGGGACGTAAACACACCAGCATCGGTTGTCAAGCAACACTAGGGGGACAGACACACACACACATATATATATATACATATATACGACAGGCTTCTTTCAGTTTCCGTCTACCAAATCCACTCACAAGGCATTGGTCGGCCCGGTAGTATAACAGAAGACACTTGCCCAAGATGCCACGCAGTGGGACTGAACCCGGAACCATGTGGTTCGTTAGCAAGCTACTTACCACACAGCCACTCCTGCGCCGAACTTCAACTGAGTATTTGAAACACCACTTGACAAATAAATAAATAAATTAAGATAGATATCTTTTACTTGTTTGTGGGAACAAACACAGAAACAGAAACACACACACACACACACATCTTAAATTTGTTTATGGTAACGTTTTGAATATGTAAATAAAGTTCCCGTTCCATTGTGCCGGCCACCGTCTATGATGCTGACTGGTGAGCCAGTTTTTCGGGGTTGCATCAAGTTATACTGATATAATGTAGGATAAATATAATAACAATAATCCTAGGATGGAATTTATAAATATTTACAGCATCGCTACGTGCGTTTCCACAAATCATATGACTTTTAAGATCAGAGTCCGTATTCCTGGAATGGTTACAGTATAGTTCGTAGTGTCCTTGGGCATCCGGTAGAACATCATCATTGATTTATTTCTTCAGACGATATAACAGTGGTTCCTCCACCAATGTTATATCGACTAACCGGATGTCCAAGGATACTACGGAATACGCTGTAATCATCTCAGGAATACGGACTATGATCTTAAGTCATGTGATTTGTAGAAACGCACGTAGCGATGCTGTAAATATTTATAAATTCCATCCCAGGATTATTATTCTTTTTCTTCTTATTATTATACTAGCAGTATCGCCCGGCGATGCTCGGGTTTGTAAGGGAAATAACTATATAAGCATTTTTAGAGAGTTACTTCCCTTATAGATGCCAATTCGGGCTTTCTTAGCCATTTCTGTTTTGGTGTCTTCAAGCCATGAAGTCGTTGTTCTAAAAGAACGCTGGTCTCCTTGACAACGCTTTACGACGTTGATTTCCTTACACTCCCTTCCCCACAGCTTCACGAGGGAGGGAAAAAGGGGGAGAAGCAAACAGGTGCAGGTGTGACCATAGACGCTAACTCCGCCGCCATCGACACACGAAACATTATGCATTAAAATGGAATAAAAAATGATGTTAAATTATTTTTAAAATCGTAGACTCATCGTAGACGCGCGCTAATACTCAGACGGGCTCGATATGAATCACGACTATAAGATACCCGAATTTGGTTAAACTGCACCGCAAAATGTGGGAGTAGTTAGAAATCTAAATCGAAGGAACAGACACTCACACAACTACAGTTTTATATATATAGATATGACGGGCTTTGACACAGTTTCCACTTATATTCACAAGATTCGCTCAGAGTATTCGTCAATCCGGAATTATAGTAGAAGACATTTGTTCTGCAGCGCAGTAAGACTGCGCCTAGATAAATAAATCTCGCCTGATAAGTTTATCTTGCCTGCGCCTAGATAAATAAAGGCAGATAGGCAGGCCTGACAGCCAGATAGACAAATAAATACACATAAACAGACAAATAAATAAATACACAAATAAACATAGGCGCAGGGGTGGCTGTGTGGTAAGTAGCTTGCTAACCAACCACATGGTTCCGGGTTCAGTCCCACTGCGTGGCACCTTGGGCAAGTGTCTTCTGCTATACCCCCGGGCCGACCAATGCCTTGTGAGTGGATTTGGTAAACGTAAAGTGAAAGAAGCCTGTCGTATATATGTATATATATGTATGTATGTGCGTGTTTGTGTGTGTGTTTGTCCCCCTAACATTGCTTGACAACCGATGCTGGTGTGTTTACGTCCCCGTCACTTAGCGGTTCGGCAAAAGAGACGGATAGAATAAGTACTGGGCTTACAAAGAATAAGTCCCGGGGTCGATTTGCTCGACTAAAGGCGGTGCTCCAGCATGGCCGCAGTTAAATGACTGAAATAAGTAAAAGAGTAAAGAGTATACAAATAAATACACAGATAAATATAACCTTAAGCAACACCTGTAGAAGCCAAACCTACGCGGTTACACGCTGTTGGGCTTCTTATATGTCACCGACTAATGAACGATCCGTGGCGTGGTAAAGGTTCTCAAGTACCGTAGGGAAAGACACTTTTGGTCTCCACCCCACTTCAATTAACAGGTACGATAAGCCAAAAGAAATTGTGCACTCCTTTCAAACCCGAGTCCCCCCTCACCTCATCCCATTCTTGCTATCCTGTAATGAATCTCACGGTGTAGCTACCCGGGTATAATCAGCAACTAAATCTCCCTCAAATCACGTTCCCTCAACCTTAGAAAAGGACAAATTAGATAAGTGGTCTGGGCTTCCTTGCACATGATTATAAAATGAGATGGTCGCGACTGGAATGCCTTTCATCATATTTCTTCATGGTTAGAGGCGAAACAAGAACATATCTTTTGATGTAACATTAAATCCTTTAATGGTTTCTTTCACTTGAATGCGGACATGTTGGGATACCACACTCAGGAATTGATCATAGTGACCCAGGGGCGGACTGAGAGTATTAAGGGCCCTCGGGCATAACTGTTTACCGGGCCCCTTAGCATTGATTTAGGGTTTACATTTAGAGTACTGCCCCCCCCCACGCTCCGGTCCCTTGGGCAGTGTCCGATTGACCGACGGCACAGTTCGCCCCTGCAGTAACCCCAGTAATTTCTGTCAGCTACTTATTTTATCGATCTCTACTTGCCAAACTGCTATTTTACAGGAAATAAAAATAAAGGACATAGCATAAATGAAGAAAATTGACCGAGTTGTCAGCGCATCAGAAAAAATGATCTGCTTATTTGTTCTAGCTTTTTGCTGTCCGGGTTCATATCCTGTCGGGATCAACTTTACCTTTCATTCTTTCGAATCGATGAAAAAAAAAAATACAAGAATTGGCAGTACTCTAAGAATAACGGGCTAGATGCCTTACAGTATTTGTTCCTAAACTTTACGTTCCGAGTTCAAATTCAGCTATGGCCTAGTTAGGTCGGCGGACCTAACTCTGTTCGATTTAACACCACCGCCACCACCTAGGGTGCAATTAGCGGAGTTCACTCTGTTGCCAGGTTTCCGCTTTCAGAATATTTTCCTCCTGCTCTCCCACCAGTCACGGATACTCGTGGGTAGTACCTACCCCCCTGACAAAAATTTTTTTTTAAATTTAAGCGTAAATCACACACACACACACACACGACAGGCTTCTCTAGACCAGCTGTCCCCATCCTCTTTTGGGCACCGCTGACCTGTTTCATGCAAGAGAATGTTTCCATGGATTGGGGGATTGTGCGCATAACAAAAACACAAACTGTATAATATATAATTATTACATATTTAATACATAGTAGCTTTCTTACGAACCACACGGTTCCAGGTTCAGTCCCACTGCATGGCACCTTGGGCAAGTGTCTTCTACTATAGCCTCGGGCCGACCAAAGCCTTGTGAGTGGATTTGGTAGACGAAAACAGAAAGAAGCCCATATATATATATATATATATATATATATATATATATATATATATATATATGTATATATATATATGTGTGTGTGTCCTTCCCTCAACATCGCTTGACAACCGATGCTGGTGTGTTTACGTCCCAGTAACTTAGCGGTTCGGCAAAAAGGAACCGATAGAATAAGTACTAGGCTTATAAAGAATTAGTCCTGGGGGTCGATTTGGTCGACTAAAGGCTGTGCTCCAGCATGGCCACAGTCGCATGACAAACAAGTAAAAGAGTAAAGACGAAAACACGCAAACCAACACGCAATACTGGCAACAACAATACGCACAGAAATACCTATTTCTTTACTACCCTCAAGGGGCTAAACATAGAGGGGACAAACAAGGACAAACATAGGTATTAAGTCGATTACATCGACCCCAGTGCATAACTGGTACTTAATTTATCGACCCCGAAATGATGAAAGGTAAAGTCGACCTCGGCGGAATTTGAACTCAGAACGTAGCGGCAGACGAAATACTTATTTCTTTATTACCCACAAGGGGCTAAACACAGAGGGGACAAACAAGGACAGACATAGGTATTAAGTCGATTACATCGACCCCAGTGCGTAACTGGTACTTAATTTATCGACCCCGAAAGGATGAAAGGTAAAGTCGACCTCGGCGGAATTTGAACTCACGACGTAACAGCAGACGAAATACTGCTAAGCATTTCGCCCGACGTGCTAACGTTTCTGCTAGCTCAGAAAAACCGCTACCACCACCAGAGACAATCAAAAGAGACAGTAACCAGAGAAATGATAGGATAGAAAATAATGCAACTGGCATAAATGACATTAACCGACTTCATACTTTATTTTTCCGTCCATGCTCCAAGTCGTACGATACGAGTCGCATTTAATAAAATTTAACTGAACCACAGAAAGAAAATAATTTTACGGTTACGGAAAAGTCTCAACATTCATAACATTTGTTGTAATAATAATTCGAGTGATCATTATAATTAACATTAAAGTAATTTACTAAAAGTTCAGAAGGCAGGTAAATAAAATCGGTTATATTCGATATATAAAGAAAGGAAATTTAAGCGCTTAATAAACTATCTCGATATAATTAACGTTTCGTGCTTGTTAAACCCGATATTGTGTGTGTGTTTATTGATTCCGAGGTGATAGTAAAAACAGTGTGTGGCATGCACTTACATTCGTTCAAAATAATATTGCACACTCTTTATTAGAAGGGCTTTCCGTAATAAAACCCGCGTAAAACGCGTAAAAAAAAAAATAATAATAATAAAAGCGAACGGTAACACATTTGAAATTATAAAAGCCAGCAAAAACGTTAAGAAAGAAAAAAAAAAAAAACAGATTTGCGATATATATGAATAGTTGTAAAAAGACAAAACAGAATTAAGTGTCCTGGCTTACCTGTACAGGCTGTTGTTAGCAGCAGTGATAAGCAGAGGACTGTCGCAAGACATGTCATGCTGGTTAGGAAAGAATTACTAACAGCTAAAGCAGCAGACGTTTTTCCTCCAGGCTTTCCTTGTCTGCGTCTGTATGAATATTTGTGTTTGTTTTTCCTCTTATTTGTTTTCGTCGTAGATAATTTTGAACTTTTCGTTGTCAACCGGAAGCTTTAGAAGGGTGAAACAAAAAGAATATAGAAATTATTAAAGCTTTATCCAGCCGTTTCTCTCACGTTAATTCATGTTTTAAAATGATTCGTCAGATCGAAACTTTTAAACTCACGTGTAACTTGCCTAACCACTAATATAAATTTATATATATATATATATAATATCGCAACCATCAGTAATAGAGCATTTTCAACAGTTGCAGCAACTCGTAACAATTATACTACTACTAGTATTGCTAATACAGCTATTACTACTAAAAAGGAAATCATTAGCATAAGCAAATCAGTAAAAGTGGAGAATTTATTCAATCAAATTTGTTGACCGCAAAGTTCCGTTTACGCACATTTTTTACCCCACCTCTGTCAAAACGAGTGGGTACAGAAAATCTAATGAATTAACCATACCTACCTTCAATTAAGAAAAACAATACCACGTAACAATGTACTATTAAACCTTCGTGGTTTTATATTTATATCAATATATTTTTTATATAAAATGAAGGCTGTGATCTGGCAGAAACATTAGCACGCCCGGCCAAAATGCTTAGCGACTTTCCGTCCGTCTTTGCGTTCTGACTACAAATTCCGCCAGGGTCGACTTCACCTTTCATCTTCTCAGGGTCGAAAATATATGTACCCGTTGTAGACTAGGATTGATGTAATCGACTAACTTCCCTCCCCAAAAATTATTGAATTTTTGCGAAAATTTCAATCAAGTTTTAATAATATGGTTGCTGAATGTAGCCGGCTGGCAGAACCCTTAGTGCACCGGACCAAATGCATAGCAGCATTTCATCCGGCCCTTTACGTTTTGAGTTTAAACCCTACCGTGGTCAACTGTGCCTTTCATCAGCATTTAGGTCGATGTAATCGATTTATTCCCTCTCCTAAAATTACTGTCCTTAGGCCAAAAATTGAGACAATTAAAGCGGTGAGCTGGCACAATCATTAGTGCACATCGGACGAAATGCTTAGCAGCATTGCTTCCAGATCTTTACGCTTTTGGGTTCAAATCCTGCCGAGGTCGACTTTGCCCTTCATCCTGCCGAAGTCTGGGTTCGGTGTAATTCTCAAGCTCCATATCTTCTCAATATTCCTGGCCTTGCAAGGCGGCGAGCAGGCAGAATCGTTAGCACGCCGGACGAAATGCTTAGCGGAATTTCGTCTGTCTTTATGTTCTGAGTTCAAATTCCACCGAGGTCGACTTCACCTTTCATCCTTTCGGGGTCGATAAATTAGGTACCAGTTGCGTAGTGAGGTCGATCTAATCGACTGGCCCCACTCCCAAAAAATTTCGGGCCTTGTGCCTAGAGTAGAAAATAATATTCCTGGCCTTGTACCAAAATTAGAAAGAATAAGGTGGTTGATAAATTGACAGAGTCGTTAGACTGTCAAATAGATAACCTTCCGGCAATGGTTTTGGTTACTTGCTCTCTGAGTTCGAATATCACCGAATTGAATTGTCTTTCATCCGGTCTGGGTCAATAATTAAAGATCCAACAAAGTATTGGTGGCGATTCTCCATTATCTCCTTTTGGGAGAAATTGGCTGTGGTGAGACATGGAAAGAAATGGACTCTACCAGGCCCTAAAATATCCAAGATGCGCTTTATGTCACTACAGCGCCCCTACGACTCCGCCCGGAATTGAGGACTCAAGGCAAATGGGTTGAAAATAGACACAAGGTCATTAGTTTTGACGGGAGAAGTTTAAACGACCCCAAAAGAATGAAAGAAAAAGCTGACCTCAGTGGGATTTGAACTCAGAACGTTAAAAAAAAAAAAAGCTAATTGTTTCGTCTGAAGTTCTAACGATTCTGCCAGCTTCCCGCCTTCACTGCTAAACAAGTTTTTTTTTTAAATTTTAGTGCAAGGCCTGCAATTTTGAGAGGAGGGGGCAGTCGATTACAATGATCCCTGCGCTCAACTGGTACTTATTTTATCGAATCCGAAATGATGAAAGGCAAAGTCGATCTCGGCGGCATTTGCAATCAGAACGCAAAGAGCCGGAAGAAATGCTACCAAGTATTTTGTTCGGCGCTGTTAATGATTCTTCCAGTTCAACACCTTAGTGACCAGACAAATGAAAAAACAATCCTTTCTACTATAGGCACAAAGTCTGGATTTTTGGCTGAGGAGCGACTAGTCGACTACATCGTTACCTGTGCTCAACTAGTACTTATTTTATCGACCCCGAAAAGATGAAAGTAAAAAGGCAAGGTCGTGATTTGAACTCAGAACATAAAAAGCCGGAAAAAATGCCATTAAGTATTTTGTTCGGCATGGTAACGATTCTGTCAACTCACCGCCTTAGTAATCAAACAAATGACAAAATATTATAAGGTATATAAAGCGCACTTATTTTACGAAGTGGTAAGTAGCTTGCTTATGAACCACATGGTTCCGGGTTCAGTCCCACTGCGGGCAAGTGTCTTCTACTATAGCCTCGGGCCGACCAAAGCCTTGTGAGTGGATTTGGCAGTCGGAAACTGGAAGAAGCCCGTCATATATATGTATATATATAATATATATATATATATATATATATATATATTTATAAAACTGAAATGCGAAAAGTTTGTTTGTTTGACTCGACCGCTTGGCCCGCTTTCAATGCCACTACAAAATGCGTTCTAATCCCGCCGATGTCAACTTTACCCTTCATCCTTTCGCGCTCGATAAAATAAAGTACAAGTTGGAGTACTGGGGAAGGTGGTATCAACTAATCCCCTTCTCAAAATTACTAGCATTGTACAGAAATTAGAAACCCTAATGAGGTGGGGTGGCAGAATCGTTAGAGTATCGAACAAAATGCATTACGATACTTCTACTTAGTTCAAATCCTGTCGAAATCGATATTACATTAAATCCTTTCGGGGTCGATGAAAAAGTCATTATTAGGGGTGGTTGTAAAACGACTGGTACCCTCCCAAAAAAATTTCGCGCCTTGTGCCTAGAGTAGAAAAGTAAATTCTGAGTCTTGAGCAGAGTAGGATGGGTGTTTCGCATATGGAATATTACCAGCTGTTCATATTCCTCTACCCGTCGGACAGCGCAGCTAGAGGAACGTGAATAGTTACCTTCCAGGATATATTAGGCAGAGGGGTAAAAACAAGGAAAGAAAAAAATTCCTTGTTTTTACCCCTCTGCAAAGGAATTTTATTTAATTCTTTCGCAGGAAGGGTTAGTGTGACGAGTCGTGTTCTGTCCTTACCTTCGAAACACGCATGGAGTCGAACTAGGGACAGCTGATGAAGGGGAATATTCCTTGTATTGTTTGTCTTGTACTCTGTTTTTTTGTTGTTAAAAAAAGTCCGTTTCCATGTTTGTTTTTACGTTTTCGTTTCTCGTAGAGTTCTACGTCTACTTGTGGTGTCCTGTACTCACATATATATATTTATATATGCATGTATATATACATGTAGATGTAGGTACGTACATATATGTATGTATGTATGCATATATTTTATTCATTAATTTATATATATATATAAAGTTAATCCAAACATGAAAACACAAAGAGAAAACACAACAACGCGAGGACGTGGAACAAATATAGTATTATTGGACGCTCAGGAAGGAAGGGAAGAAGGAGGGTTTTACATTTCGAGCGGAGCTCTTCGTCAGAAACATAGGAAAAGGAAAGATCCAGAGAAGGGAAGACGGAGGAAAAAAAATCGCCAACGGGACACACGCGGTCACATTACACACACACACACATATATATATATATATATATATATATATATATATATATATATATATATATATATATATATATATATATACATACGTACAAATATATAAAAACACTACGTTCATTACTATATTAGGAGATAACGAGAAGCAGAACCTTCGGTGCAAGCACTAGTCTTCTTTTAGGAACAAGTCTACATTTAGTCACTCACTAACACACAATTCTCAGCTGCGGTTCAAAAGCTATGTTACGTGCAGCCGTCTCACAGCCTGGAAAACCACTTTGGCCGTCGGACTACACTAGGTGAGAGTAGATGATGGATCTCAAATCCTCAGTGATTTACGACTTGTCTATCCTAGCTTGCAAAAACTCTTACTTAGATTCAATTCAAATGCAAGTCATGACACCCATCACAGGCGTCAACATAGGCGTCAACACAGGCGTCAACATAGACAAACAAAATAACCTTTAGCATTCTACAGAGAGTTGGTGGTGGGCATGAGTGGTGATGTTGTGGGCAAGACTTTGGGCTCAATAAATATATAATCAGTAATTCTTTTCCGTATACGTATTCGTTCAGTGTATGAACATTACCGACTTGTGGAGTTACTGAACAACTGTAAGACGCTCCAACCGCCTTGTGTGTGTGTGTTGGTAAGGAAGTTTTATTTCTGTTTGATTATTAAGAGGCGAAAGAAGAAAACTTAGTGAACGTGACTGGGAGAATTAACGATAAGGTTCTTCCTCTCTGATCAAGCCTTCATCAAATATTTCAAGTACCATCTGAACAGAAGAAAGGTGAAGGCAGAGTGATAAGTGATGATGTTGAGCTATGCATAACCGAACGGGCTCACTAACTATAGACAAGTGGCTGTAAGCTAGAGACCACAACTGGTAAAGATTACTTGCCATTGGTTGTCAAAGTAATCTAGGATTATTACACTTTGAGTAAACACCCTTTTACCTTGAGCTGGAAAAATATTAAGTTTGTTGTTGGACATTTTCGCTTTATTTTATATTAAATTTACTTGTTTAACAGCATTTCTTCGTCTGACGAAAACGCCCCGAAGAATTATAGATGGGTTTTTGGCAATTTTGTAAACACGAACATGAGTTTAAAAACGAGCAAGTTTGACAAAAAAGTAAAAACACATAACACTATAAACAAGGGAAAACTCGGATATTTGCACTGTACATAAAATATGACGGAATTTCACCTCTGGCAAAAACAAAGATGGAAACAAACACGGTAAATCTTTACTAGTGTTGCAGCTAAAAAATAATTCTAAGGGTTCAGTTCCACTGCGTGGTACCTTGGGCAAGTGTCTTCTACTATAGCCTTGGGCCGACCAAAGCCTTGTGAGTGGATTTGGTAGATGGAAACTGAAAGAAGCCCGTCGTATATATGTATGTATGTATGTATATATATATATCTGTGTTTGTCCCCCCCCCCTCCCCAATATCGCTTGCCAACCGATGGTGGTGTGTTTACGTCCCCGTAACTTAGCAGTTCGGCAACAGAGAGCGATAGAATAAGTACTAGGCTTACAAAGAATAAGTCCTGGGGTCGATTTGCTCGACTAAAGGCGGTGCTCCAGCATGGCCACAGTCAAATGACTGAAACAAGTAAAAGAGTAAGAGTATGTTTGAACTCTTAAAATAAATAAATAAATAATAATGATGATGATGATTTTAAATTTTGGCACAAGGCCAGTAATTTCGGGGGAAGAGATGTAAGTCGATTACATCGACCTCCGTGTTCAACTGAACTCTGAAAGGCAAAGTCGATCCCGGCAGCATTTAAACTCAGAATGTAAAGACAGACGAAAAGCCGCTAAGCATTTTGTCCGGCGTGTTAACGATCTAATCGACCTCTCCCTTCCCCGAAATTGCTGGCCTTGTGCCAAAACTTGAAAGCTATATTAAGGTGGTGAACTGGTAGAATCGTTAGCACGTCGAGCAAAAATGCTTAGCGGCATTTCGTCCGTCTTTACGTTCTGAGTTCAAATTCCACTGAGGTCGGCTTTGCCTATTATCCTTTCGGGAGTCGATAAATTAAGTACCAGTTGAGTACAGGGGTCGATGTAGTCGACTATCCCCTCCCCCAAATTTCAGGCCTTGTACCTATAGTGGAAAGGATTATTACTATTATTACTACTACTACTACTACTATTATTATTATTATAATTGTGAAGGTGGTGAGCCGGCAGAATCGTTAGCATGCCGGGCGAAATACTTAGCGGTATTTCGTTACGCACTGGGATCGATATAATCGACTTAATCCGTTTGTCTGTCCTTGTTTATCCCCTCTGTGTGTAGCCCCTTGTGGGCGGTAAAGAAATAGGTATTTCGTCTGCCGCTACGTTCTGAGTTCAAATTCCGCTGAGGTCGACTTTGCCTTTCATACTTTCGGGGTCGAAAGTACAGCTGAGTACTGGAGTCAATATAATCGACTTATCCCCTCCCCACCAAATTTCAGGCCTTGTGCCTTCAGTAGTAAGGATTATCATTATTTTAATTTTTATTGTTGTTATTTACGCGCTAATTGGTAGAATGGAGAAATATGATGAAGTGGCTAGCATCTGATTCAAAGCAAACTCAAGGGTAACTCTCGTGGATTTCTGACCCCATTTTCTATAAGAGTAGGAGGCAGATTCACATTAATGTGACGACCAGGGAACCCAAACACGACTTACTCGAGGGGGTTCCTACATAGGGGTGAAGGAGAAGAATGCGTGACATTCATCCTAGTGTCAGTATACTTATCACAAACAAAGAAAAAAAAGGAATCTCAGTAATTATTGGGATTTCTTTCTCCTTTTTGGCGAACTGTTAACTTACGGGGACGTAAACAACTCAACGCCGGTTGTCAAGCGACGGTGGGGAACAAACATACACACACGCGCACACACACACACACACACATAAACGACAGACATGTTTCAGATTCCGTCTACCAAATCCACACGTAAGAATTTGGTCGTCCCGAGGCTATAGTAGAAGACACTTGCCCGAAGTGCCAACGCAGTGGAACTGAACCCAGAACCATGTGGTTGGGAAGCAAACTTTTTATCGCACACCCATGCCTACCC
>NC_043002.1:83104808-83122308 GCF_006345805.1 Octopus sinensis | reverse complement strand
TAATTCAACTCACAAAAGTTTGGGGGTAAGGACATCGAAAAATCAAATGCTAAGGTTATTCGAGAACGTACGTTTCAAGATTAGTCAAAACAACATTCTATCATCGCTCGGAAATTCCTTGGTTTGGATTTGGAACACTGAAAATAAGAACATACCCTTTCGAAGATCTGCTCCCACTAACAGTGCCAACAAATTCAAAATAAGCAAGCGAAGAATCTCTGTTCTCCCCTTTCCACCAGCGTGGGTTAAAATCATCAAACACTATGCTTATTTCGGTAAAATCCGAAGCATTAATCAGAGGGAGATTAATTATAATTTCAACAATTGAGGGCAAAATTAATTAATTATTAATCAATTTCACCAAGTGTTCAGTATGCAAAGGGACCATTCAAGGCGAATTCAAATTATTATATTATATAAAAGGGCTTAGTAAAATGTTGTTTTGACTAATCTTGAAACGTACGTTCTCGAATAACCTTAGCATTTGATTTTTCGATGTCCTTACCCCCAAACTTTTGTGAGTTGAATTAAGCAAACACTATATATGAGAGGATTTTCTTTAAGTATTAGAAATAGCCTTAAAAAAGTTTTTTAGCTGCTATTTCTAATGAGTTCATAGGCGGCAAAGTAATTTATTTTACTAAGCCCTTTTATATAATAAATAATTTGAATTGCCGCTTGAATGGTCCCTTTGCATACTGAACACTTGTGAAATTGATTAATAATTAATTAATTTTGCCCTCAATTGTTGAAATTATAATTAATCTCCCTCTGATTAATGCTTCGGATTTTACCGAAATAAGCATAGTGTTTGATGATTTTAACCCACGCTGGTGGAAAGGGGAGAACAGAGATTCTTCGCTTGCTTATTTTGAATTTGTTGGCACGGTTAGTTGGGAGCAGATCTTCGAAAGGGTATGTTCTTATTTTCAGTGTTCCCAAATCCAAACCAAGGAATTTCCGAGCCGATGATAGAAATTTGTTTTGACTAATCTTGAAACGTACGTTCTCGAATAACCTTAGCATTTGATTTTTCGATGTCCTTACCCCCAAACTTTTGTGGTTGAATTAAGCAAACACTATATATGAGAGAGATTTTCTTTAAGTATTAGAAATAGCCTTAAAAAAGTTTTTTAGCTGCTATTTCTAATGAGTTCAGTAGGCGGCAAAGTAATTTATTTTACTAAGCCCTTTTATATAATATAATATTTGAATTCGCCTTGAATGGTCCCTTTGCATACTGAACACTTGGTGAAATTGATTAATAATTAATTAATTTTGCCCTCAATGTTGAAATTATAATTAATCTCCCTCTGATTAATGCTTCGGATTTTACCGAAATAAGCATAGTGTTTGATGATTTTAACCCACGCTGGTGGAAAGGGGAGAACAGAGATTCTTCGCTTGCTTATTTTGAATTTGTTGGCACTGTTAGTTGGAGCAGATCTTCGAAAGGGTATGTTCTTATTTTCAGTGTTCCCAAATCCAAACCAAGGAATTTCCGAGCCGATGATAGAAATGTTGTTTTGACTAATCTTGAAACGTACGTTCTCGAATAACCTTAGCATTTGATTTTTCGATGTCCTTACCCCCCCAACTTTTGTGAGTTGAATTAAGCAAACACTATATATGAGAGAGATTTTCTTTAAGTATTAGAAATAGCCTTAAAAAAGTTTTTTAGCTGCTATTTCTAATGAGTTCAGTAGGCGGCAAAGTAATTTATTTTACTAAGCCCTTTTATATAATATAATATTTGAATTCGCCTTGAATGGTCCCTTTGCATACTGAACACTTGGTGAAATTGATTAATAATTAATTAATTTTGCCCTCATTGTTGAAATTTAAATATATATATATATATATATACATATATACATATATATATATCTATATATACAAAATATATACATATAATATATATAACATATAGACATATATATATATTATATATACATATATACATAATATATATATATATATATACATCTATACATAAATATATATATATACATACATATACATAAATATATATATATATATATATACATATATACATAAATACATAATATATATATTATACATATATACATAAATATATATATATATATATATATATATATATATATATATACATAATATACATAAATATATATAATAAATATATATAATATATATATACATATATACATAAATATATATATATATATATACATATATAATAAATTATATATACACAATATATATATATATATATAAAATATATATATAATATATATACATAAATATATATATATATACATATACATAAATATATAATATATACATATATACATAAATATATATATATATACATAAATATATATATATATATACATATATACATAATATATATATATTATATATAAAGGGCTTAGTAAAATAAATTACTTTGCCGCCTACTGAAATCATTAGAAATAGCAGCTAAAAAACTTTTTTAAGGCTATTTCTAATACTTAAAGAAAATCTCTCTCATATATAGTGTTTGCTTAATTCAACTCACAAAAGTTTGGGGGTAAGGACATCGAAAAATCAAATGCTAAGGTTATTCGAGAACGTACGTTTCAAGATTAGTCAAAACAACATTTCTATCATCGGCTCGGAAATTCCTTGTTTGGATTTGGGAACACTGAAAATAAGAACATACCCTTTCGAAGATCTGCTCCCAACTAAAGTGCCAACAAATTCAAAATAAGCAAGCGAAGAATCTCTGTTCTCCCCTTTCCACCAGCGTGGGTTAAAATCATCAAACACTATGCTTATTTCGGTAAAATCCGAAGCATTAATCAGAGGGAGATTAATTATAATTTCAACAATGAGGGCAAAATTAATTAATTATTAATCAATTTCACCAAGTGTTCAGTATGCAAAGGGACCATTCAAGGCGAATTCAAATTATTATATTATATAAAAGGGCTTAGTAAAATAAATTACTTGCAGCCTACTGAACTCATTAGAAATAGCAGCTAAAAAACTTTTTTAAGGCTATTTCTAATACTTAAAGAAAATCTCTCTCATATATAGTGTTTGCTTAATTCAACTCACAAAAGTTTGGGGGTAAGGACATCGAAAAATCAAATGCTAAGGTTATTCGAGAACGTACGTTTCAAGATTAGTCCAAACAACATTTCTATCATCGGCTCGGAAATTCCTTGGTTTGGATTTGGGAACACTGAAAATAAGAACATACCCTTTCGAAGATCTGCTCCAACTAACAGTGCCAACAAATTCAAAATAAGCAGCGAAGAATCTCTGTTCTCCCCTTTCCACCAGCGTGGGTAAAATCATCAAACACTATGCTTATTTCGGTAAAATCCGAAGCATTAATCAGAGGAGATTAATTATAATTTCAACAATTGAGGGCCAAAATTAATTAATTATTAATCAATTTCACCAAGTGTTCAGTATGCAAAGGGACCATTCAAGGCGAATTCAAATTATTTAATTTAATAAGGGCTATAGTTAAATTTATTTGCGATCTTGAAACGTACGTTTCGCGAACTAATTCTCGAAACTTACTTGATTTTTCGATGTCCTTACCCCCATTTTTGCGTGAGTTGAATTAAGCAAACACTATATAGAGAGAGATTTTCTTTAAGTATTAGAAATAGCCTTAAAAAAGTTTTTTAGCTGCTATTTCTAATGAGTTCAGTAGGCGGCAAAGTAATTTATTTTACTAAGCCCTTTTATATATAATATATTTGAATTCGCCCTTTGAATGGTCACTGGCTTGAAAATGGTTAATTTAATATTAATATTTTGCCTATTGTTGAAATTATAATTAACTTAATCTGAGTAATCTTGGATATTTAGCCTCGAATTAAGCATAGTGTTTGATGATTTTAACCCACGCTGGTGGAAAGGGGAGAACAGAGATTCTTCGCTTGCTTATTTTGAATTTGTTTGCGCTGTTAGTTGGGAGCAGATCTTCGAAAGGGTATGTTCTTATTTTCAGTGTTCCCAAATCCAAACCAAGGAATTTCCGAGCCGATGATAGAAATGTTGTTTTGACTAATCTTGAAACGTACGTTCTCGAATAACCTTAGCATTTGATTTTTCGATGTCCTTACCCCCAAACTTTTGTGAGTTGAATTAAGCAAACACTATATATGAGAGAGATTTTCTTTAAGTATTAGAAATAGCCTTAAAAAAGTTTTTTAGCTGCTATTTCTAATGAGTTCAGTAGGCGGCAAAGTAATTTATTTTACTAAGCCCTTTTATATAATATAATAATTTGAATTCGCCTGAATGGTCCCTTTGCATACTGAACACTTGGTGAAATTGATTATAATTAATTAATTTTGCCCTCAATTGTTGAAATTATAATTAATCTCCCTCTGATTAATGCTTCGGATTTTACCGAAATAAGCATAGTGTTTGATGATTTTAACCCACGCTGGTGGAAAGGGGAGAACAGAGATTCTTCGCTTGCTTATTTTGAATTTGTTGGCACTGTTAGTTGGGAGCAGATCTTCGAAAGGGTATGTTCTTATTTTCAGGTTCCCAAATCCAAACACAAGGAATTTCCGAGCCGATGATAGAAATGTTGTTTTGACTAATCTTGAAACGTACGTTCTCGAATAACCTTAGCATTTGATTTTTCGATGTCCTTACCCCCAAACTTTTGTGAGTTGAATTAAGCAAACACTATATATGAGAGAGATTTTCTTTAAGTATTAGAAATAGCCTTAAAAAAGTTTTTTAGCTGCTATTTCTAATGAGTTCAGTAGGCGGCAAAGTAATTTATTTTACTAAGCCCTTTTATATAATATAATAATTTGAATTCGCCTTGAATGGTCCCTTTGCATACTGAACACTTGGTGAAATTGATTAATAATTAATTAATTTTGCCCTCAATTGTTGAAATTTAAATATATATATATATATATACATATATACATATATATATATATATACATATATACATAAATATATACATAAATATATATATATATATATATATTATATATATATATATATATATATATTATGTATGTGTGTGTTGTGTAGAAAGACAGAAGATGGAATATACAAGAATATATTACTAATCACAACAATTGTTTCGACACATGTAGCATCGACTCCTCTTGTGGAACACACAAAAACTTGTTCTGAAGTATCCTGTGGTGCGGACGTATCTCGTTGGGTGATGAATAAATAAAAATAAACTCGTTAATATGACCGTTCCATAATGCAACTTTTCGTTTTGTAGAGAGAAAAACAACCAGACAGGAAAATTCGTCATATATATATAGAAGATTCAAAAATAAGATTGCAGAAGATAAAAAGGGAAACGAACACTTAATCCAGCGATAAAAGTATTGAAAGTAACCATTAACCGATATGGATGTATAAACGCCCTCGAGCAAGCTGCATGGCACGAGTGCACACGCTCACACAAGCATTAGCAAAACTGTGAGCATACGCACACGCGAGGTTAGGCGCACTCACAGTTACAAAACGAGTTAGATACTTAGTAGGTGTTTAGAAGAACGGTTAGGTTTAAAGTAAATTTTAGTTATCCATACAGGCGCAGGAGTGGCTGTGTGGTAAGTAGCTTGTTTACTAACCACATGGTTCCGGGTTCAGTCCCACTGCGTGGCACCTTGGGCAAGTGTCTTCTACTATAGCCTCGGCCCGACTAATGCCTTGTGAGAGGATTTGGTAGACGGAAACTGAAAGAAGCCTGTCGTATATATGTGTATATGCGTGTGTGTGTGTTTGTGTGTCTGTGTTTGTCCCCCAGCATTGCTTGACAACCGATGCTGGTGTGTTTATGTCCCCGTTACTTAGCGGTTCGGCAAAAGAGACCGATAGAATAAGTACTGGGCTTACAAAAGAATAAGTTCCGGGGTCGAGTTGCTCGATTAAAGGCGGTGCTCCAGCATGGCCGCAGTCAAATGACTGAAACAAGTAAAAGAGAAAAAAATACCTTAAAGTAAGATAAAATAAAATTCACTAAGTTAACTGTTACTCAAAATTCATTCTCACTGCATTGTGCAAAAGTACATTTATATGCGTGTAGGCATCTCGATATTCTTTCAGAAATTCTATTAAGTATCTTTTCGTTAGTCCACAGAATAGACAGGGATCCCTCGGAGCAGAGACGGCATCTCCTGGAAATTGCACTGTATGGTTTTGCCTGTCTAACTATGGACCAAGTAATGTAGTATTTCGCATTAGCCTCTTTCAGTCGCCATATAAAATCTGCCAAAGATGTTGAATGTCTCTTATTGATTGACCTAAAGCTGGCGACATGATTACGATAACGATCCTTAAATGAATCCGCCGTCTGCCCAATGTAAACATAGGGCCCTCCCCGTGTGTGCACGGTACATTTATATACAAGATTTGTACTCATACGGAGATTCATCAAAGGACATTTTGATTTATCTTTGCATGAGCATTTATCGTTTTTATTTGTATATAAAGCAGTCCTGACTCCATTCACCGGCATTGTTATCGTGCTAGCTGTACCAAGAGTACTTCTACTACTACAAATTGATCGAAGTTGATAATTATCAATGCGATTTACATCTCCTTGGTTAGCATTTAGATGTATATGCCTGCTAGATCCAGTAGGTGGGTTATTGAACCATCGTCGCATTTTTCTATTGTTTATGCGATGCATAAGCTACTCCAGATTTAGCGTAGGATACCTTCACGGTGTGCCGATTAAAAATAGCATGGTACCGATTGGATTTAGGAAAACATTTGTCCAAAGCAGCAAAAAATTTTCCAGCAATCCTTTTTGAAACGTGCAAACCGAAAACTGGGTTGAATCAGAGGACATCCTGATTCCTATATCTGTTGTTAGGTTTATTTGATCTAGTGTGTTGTACAAAATTGGAACAAGTAGATGTTGCATGTGTCTATGAGTTTTCTTTGGTAGATCATTGACATGACCAATTCCTTCTAGCCTGTATTCTTTATCCGAGTGATTTCTCAAACGGTTACGTTGTGATGGCATACGATGTGTATCTTTTTGAAGGAATTACCAGTTTTGCTTAACCCTGAATCTTGTATATATTGAATTCAATTACGGTACCCATCCTTAGCTAGAGCATCATTATAATAAGATGCATGAGATTCGAAAATTTTACTGGTAGCAGATAATCTAGAAATTCTAGTAGAAATATTCTTAACTAGTCCCAGTATAATCAAGGGTGGGTGGTTGAATGTTATGTTAATGTACTTATATGATCGTTCGGTTTATGAAATGGTTCAAATAATCCAGAATCAAGACATACATACATACATACATTCATGCATGCATGCATGCATGATGCATGCATGCATATATATATATATATATATATATATATATATATATATATATACGTGTGTGTATATGTGTGTGTGTGTGTGTGTGTGTGTGTGTGTGTGTGTGTGTGTGGTGTGTAGGAGTGGCTGTGTGTAAGTTTGCTTGCTAACCGACCACATGGTTCCGGGTTCAGTCCCACTGCCTGTACTCTTGACTCTGAAGTGATCTTCGTGGTTAACCGCGTCAGGATGACGGTAGGTAATGCTTTTAATATCATTTCCTTTTTATATAAATTAGTCTGAAATTGTTGAATACATTTCTTTCAAATTAGGTAATTTCAGGGTTGGTCTGCAATCATTTATAATTAAATGTTTTCTTTCAAAATATTTTTTTTTCTTTTTATTAAACTGGACTAGTATTTCGAATGAGCAATAAGTATCAAAGCATTTAACAATGAGCATTAAATATCAAAGATAAAAATAAATCATTTTGTTCCCTTATCAAACTTTGGGCCTAACAACCTAAATGAGAAAACCGATATGACTGAATAAGAATTTTTAAAGGGCTTTTATTGTTAGGCTGAGGTCAAGCAGTCGAATCCATTCAACCATGTCGTCAGTCTTTAGCAACATCAACTACAAAGAACTTGAGAGAGGTGACAGACTGAGAGAGGACAAGAACCTTCACACATTTTCAGCATTGCAAGATTTTGGAGTTATTTTTGTCAGAATAAAGCTATCTTCAAGAATCCAAGTAATGCTATGTATTGAAGAGTAGCCGCAGATGCTGGTCATGTTGTTGTTCTTGTTGTTTGCTGCTACTGTTGTTGTCACATACTTTTTATTTTGATGCTACTTTGCTTCAGAAGTTGGTTAGTCATAAATTCCCTTGGGAATTTTAAGCCCAACTTCATCACTTTTATTTATTTATTTTTGTTTTTTGTTTTTGCTTTGGAACGAAATCTAGTTTCAAGCATCTTATACAGTTAATTTTTTAGACACTATTTTCTGAAACTGGTAAAATTATGTAGGGGGTGCAAATTTTGATCTTGCACCACCTGAAAATTCCAAGGGGTGCAGTTGCACCAGCTGCACCCCCTGTTCCCGGGCCCTTGACAGCATTGAAGCATTTGAACAATTAGATGCAGTTGTAATGCCTCGGTTGAAAATATTGTGGCTCACGTAGTACACACAAACTCACGCTCACACAGACACGGAAGTACATATATGTGTGTATGTATGTGTATATATGTGTGTGTGTATTTGTGTGTGTATATATTTATATATATACACATATATATGTAAGTAAATATACACACACACATCTATATATATATATATATATATTTACACACACACCTAAGTATCGAACCACGAGAATGAGTGATCAACACCGCATTGGTGGACAAAAATTCTTTATTTGTGTATTAATCCTACCATTGGAGATTCTGTTTCATCGTCGAGATATTTCTTAACATGAAACCAATCGTAGCCTTAATACACAAATAAAGTGTGTGTGTGTGTGTATATATATATATACTCTTTTTTTCTCTTACTTGTTTCAGTCATTTGACTGCGGCCATGCTGGAGCACCGCCTTTAGTCGACCAAATCGACCCCAGGATTTATTCTTTGTAAGCCCAGTACTTATTCTATCGATCTCTTTTGCCGAACCGCTAAGTGACGGGGACGTAAACACACCAGCATCGGTTGTCAAGCAATGCTAGAGGGACAAACACAGACACACAAACATATACATACATAATATATATTATATATATACATATATACGACAGGCTTCTTTCAGTTTCCGTCTACCAAATCCACTCACAAGGCTTTGGTCGGCCCGAGGCTATAGCAGAAGACACTTGCCCAAGATGCCACGCAGTGGGACTGAACCCGGAACCATGTGGTTGGTTAGCAAGCTACTTACCACACAGCCATATATATATATATATATATATATATATATATGTGTGTGTGTGTGTGTGTGTGTGTGTGTGTGTGTGTGTGTATAAATATATATTGGGAGAATTCGCAAAAAAATACAAAAGACGAAGACAGGTAGTGTAGACAACAAACACATGTATTAGTATAACGCTCGGGAAGTGAAAAAGTCTTTAATGTTTCGAGCCTGCGCTCTTCCACTGAAAAGAACACAGAAAGAAACAAGGAGAGAAAATAAAGATCCGCTTTTGCATGTTCCCATTGTTCAGACAGATTTCATATAGCCTGATACCCTTTCCATCGCCAAGCCTCACCTGTTTCAAAGTAAGACAATCAATATTTCACCATACCCAGACACGATTACACCGGAAGACTGTAAACAAAAGCATTTCTTGCTGACAGTGACACTCACTTATAATTATTGCACAATGTCAGATAATGAAACACTAAAACACGAACATACACATGTACACACCCACACACACACACACACCACACCCCACACACACACATATATATATATATATATATATATATATATATATATATATATAATATATATATAATTTATAAAAATATGGTAAAGTAAAAAAAATTCACTTTACCACACACCGAACTTTTCAGAAATAGCAGCCAAAATGGTCTTTACATACCGAATACTGCTTGGTCGAATTTATTAACAATTAATTAATTCTACCCCCTTTTTTGATGACAATATATATATATATATATATATATATACGCATAAATATACATACGTTCACATATATATATATATATTAACATTATCATTTAAATATCGTGCAGCATTTTATGAAATTGATATGCATTTAACCCTTGTTGTCCAACAATAAACACGTTTCTCAGCCCATAATCTATCACCCCGTGAGCTTGTATATCTGAGGACAGTTCCTCCTTCATTATTTGATAAGGGTTGATCTTAGTCGGGTTGACTTAGTCTAAATATTACTCTGGGAAAATACGTTGTTGAGAAAATAAATAAATAAAAAATCCAGTTATAATACCTTGAAATCGTATAAGCAAATGTAATTTGGTGTGAACCAATAGGAACGATTGTGGACTGAAATGAATAACGCCTTCCCGGGTCAAATGGCTATAGATAATTACATAAGGAAATCATAAATAAATTTTTCATAACCAATGAAAAGAGACTACAAAGTGTGACTTCTAGAGTCGAAATTCGAGAAAGATATTTATACAATTATTTAGGATTGGTAGTATTTGCATAACGAATACTGGGAAATTTGATAATAAAATGAAAAGAAATTACTTCCTATGAGAAACATCACAGCAATAAAATGATCAGACCTCGAAGAATCGAGTGAACCTATAACTACACCCTGCCTTTTTTTTATTTTGAAAAGTCAGCAATGTTTAAGGGAGAGTATATTCTTTCCTATTCTAGGCACAAAGCCCGAAATTTTTGGGGAGAAGGGCAGTCGTTTAGATCGATCCCAGAACGCAACTGGTGCTTCATTTATCGACCCCGAAAGGATGAAAGGCAAAGTCGATTTGAACTCAGAACGTAACTGCAGACGAAATACGAATTTCTTTATTGCCCACCGGGGGCCAAACATAGATATGGACAGTACAACTGATGGGATCAGTGAATCGATATGATTTTACATAAATGTGACATCAAAATTAAAATACAATACATACAAATCGAATGGAATACACAGTACAAAAACAATACAAATGAAGCGATGATCAAGTTACGCTCCGATCCCACAAGCTCCGATCTACCGCTGATACCTTTTTATTTTTCCTTTTTTTTTTTTTTCCTCGTCTATTCACACGGTTCCTTGCACGCACAACACTCGTGCAACATACTTCCATCTCTTTTGGAAGGTACACTCTGACAGACACCTCTTCTCCAGCCACAGTTTCCTTTTCAAATGAAAAGAAAAAAAGGATCGTAAATTGTCACCAGAGATAAAGTTGCCCTCTTAATTCCTTTTATCCTAGTCTTCCATACAGCCTCTTTTGCTATTGCTACAACCGTGAGAAAACAATTCTTACTTCGTTCGTTAGAACTCCCGGTGGGTCAATTTTTATAATTGACTCAGTCGACAGCCGTACTCTTCCTTCGCCGGACAACAGATGTTCAGCATAAGCCCACATTTCAGTTATCTCCGGACACTGAACAATAGCGTGAGGGACGGTTTCCCTGTCCCCTCCGCATCTTGGACAGGTCGGCGACTGACGTTTACCATGTCTTGCGAGCTTATCCCAAACGGGCAAGGCACCTCTGTAGCATTGCCAGGTTAAGGACTTTTGGAAGTAGTCCAACGTTCTCAACCCGAATGTACGATGAAACAAGCTGTCCAGTTGAATAAATCCGAGACCTAGAGTCGACCCCAGGCCATCGTCGCATTCAGACTCTACCAACCCATATATAAAATCCGTGTGGAACCCCCACCGCTGGCGTTGCCCGAGCGCCGGAACAGCAAGAGGGCCTTACGGCACTCTTTATGCCACTCACTCGACCTCGGTCTACGAGAACACCAGGCTTCCTGTTCGCAAAAACTCTTGAACTCAGGGAACATTTGTCTGGCCAGCGGAGACCACACCCGTTCACTATCCAGGAGAATCCAGAGGTGCCTCAACCTCAACGCATGTCTGCGCATCATTAACCAAGGCATCCCTAAACCTCCATTTAAAGGCTTTTGACAGCAGACAGAGCGTTTCACAAGTGGCGACCTGCCCTTCCACAAAAAGCGAAAGAGCTGTCTCTCCAACCTGATCAACCACGAATCCGGACAGGGCACGACGGTCAGGCGGTAGGTAATGACCGATGCGATAAACACATTGGCCACTTCCGCCCTCCCTTTCAGGGATAGCCACCGCCAAGACCAGGTCTTGACTACTGCAGCCACCCTGCTCAATACCTCCGTCCAGTTCTTCTCTATCTGGAGGCCTGGTCCAAACCAGACTCCCAGCAACCTTAACCGGTCCCTCCGTCCAGCGCCTAACAACACTGTCTGAAGGCATCGACTTGCCAACCCAGGTGCCGAGCTGCAAGCCGACCGACTTTTCCCGGTTAATCTTTGCTCCTGCTACCTCCTCGTAAGCCTCAATAGTCTTACCTACTTCACGTAGGCGTGCCACTGTGGTTACACTGATAGTGATATCATCCGCGAAAGCCGTAACAAACTCCTCTAGTCCTGGTTCTCTCGGGATGCCACTCAACCTTTGCAGTAATGGCTCGAGAGCCATCACATACAAAAGTGGTGAAAGCGGACATCCTTGACGAACCGAGCGTCTGATGCAGAACGGCTTCGAAAGAAAACCGTTCACCGAACTATCGAGTCAATGTTGTGGTACAAAGCGATAAACCACCTGAGGAAGCCAAGGCCCAGGCCAAACGCGCAAGTACAGTCGCTAGGTATCGATGGTCAACCCTATCAAAAGCTTTAGACTGGTCCAAATGCACCAATGCCCCACCTTTGCCAGATTTATTACCAAACCTCTCTATGGTATAGCGAATAAGATGGAGGGTATCCTGAATGGTTCTGCCTGGGATGGCACATGTCTGTGCCTCCCCGACTATACCATTCGCGACACGCGCCAACCTTTTTGCTAGAACCTTGGCCAAAATCTTCACTTCTGCGTTTAACAGAGTGATGGGCCTGAATTCTCTAGAACGTCCCCCTTGTCCGGGTCCTTTCTGACCAACGTCACTACTCCCCGGCGCACAGATCTGGGGATAAACCCATTCTGTTCCAGTTCGCGTACACGTCAGTCAGTAGTTGCCCGAACAAGTCTGGCATACATTTATACAGCTCGTACGGAAGACCATCAAGTCCCGGTGACTTACCCGCTTTACAATCGGCCAAAGCCTCCATCACCTCCTCAGGTGTGATTGGCCCTTCGCAAGACTCCGCATCCGACCCCGAGAGGCACGGCAGCCCGGTAAGAAAGTCCTCGAGGGCTCTCCCACCACCAGGACCGCCGTCACCCCCGAACAGCTGGGCGAAGTACTCCCGAAAGACCTCACACATTTTCTCGGGTTCGTTTATCAAGACACCATTTTGATTCGTCAAAGACCGAATAGAGGAACTATTTCCTTGCCGAGCTTCCACCACTCGGGCCCATCCAGCGGCTTTGATTCCTTCACTTCCCATTGCACGTAACTTAGCTCTGGTAATACTTCCCATGTGGGGGCTTCAAGATGCTGGTTTAACTCCAGTCTTTTCACCCTCGCTTGGTCTGTATTACCAGTCCTCCAGCTTCTTCTAGTTCCTTAACTAGACCATCTCCTATTTTACGTCCCTTCTTAGCTAAACTTATGCTAAACCTAAGAGACTCATATTTGATGGCTCTTTTTAGGACGTACCACCATTTGTTATTAATGATGGTACCTGTTAATGCCCTCTGTATTAACATCTTGATCCGCTTTCTGTACTCCTCAATCGCCAAAAGGGACGTATTGAGTTTCCAGTAGCCAGATCCCTGTCTATGCAACTTATCTACCGTCAGTTTACAGGTAACCATCTTGTGGTCACTGTAGCTGACTAGAAAAAACTGTGGACACTCAACTATGGACTTATCTTTTTCTCTAATTAAAATCCTATCTAGATATGTTCTGGTAGACCCGTCACTATTTGACCACGTCCACTGTGGAGTGTTCGGGTGCTCCAACCTATATGGATCTGCTAGCTGAAATTGACTTAGCAGATCCCGAAAGCCTGGTTACATTTTCTGTTCATGTTCGAGTTTGAGCCAACACAATCTGTGTGTGCTGCACATATTGTATTAGAGTCTCCTAACACTACTAGTGAATGCGACGTGGCTAGGAACTTTCCTAGGCCACGAAAATATTCAGTTTGCGGGCCAATAATGTTTGGTGCGTAAATAGCGACCAGCCTGATTGTCTTGCCACAACTGAATGTCAAGTCGAGAACGACCAGCCTGCCTTCTGGGTCAGAAAAAACCAACTTTTTCTCGGCTACCCGGTTTCTTTTTAGTAGGACCAACACCCCACCCCCACCTCCCGCCCGACTCGGAGAAACGTATTTCTCGTAGCCGTTCAGGAGGGGGAGCAGATCTCTTGGCCCCTTCACCCGGTTTCCGTTGCAACAATTACATCCAAATTTCTCGACCTGATGTCATTCAGAAAGCGTCCTTGCTTCCAGCTTGACAACAGGCCATGAACATTTAAACAACCAATGTGAATAGCCATCACTTACCTGTTTAATTAGGTTTGTCCGGTGGAGGGGGACCCTCCACCTTTTTTTGATCCAGGGTCGGAGGTGGACGGTCTTGGGAAATAGATTTGTCAAAATCCCGTCTCACCACCGACACAGAATTATCAGGTGGAGGGGGAATCTCCACCTTTTCCTTTTCTCGCGGGATCGGAGCTGGTAATCCATGAAATATCGACTTGTTAAAATCTAATCTCAATGAAGATATAGTCTTTCTGTACTTATTTTGTAGAATTCTATAAGTCTTATTTGAGACTTCATATATGTCGTAATTGATAAATTCCTCTGAAAGGTTATCAATTTTTTTTACAGTCTTTATGAGTTGAATGTCTCTCATGAGCTCAGTATCTTTAGTGTATACGGCTATTATGCCTTTTTCTTCTTTTTCTCTTCTGGCAGTCTTTTTTGGTCGTTGTTCTGTAGTAGTCGCCTCTCTCGGCTGGGTTGCTGGTTGTATTTTTCTTTTGTTGTTGTTTTTTTCTCATCTGTTTCTTCTTTATCTTCTTCCTCTTTGTCTTTTTTCTCCTCTTCCTCCTCTTCTTTTTCCTTGCAGTTCCTTCGAATGTGGCCTAATTGACCACATAAAAAAACATCGAGGTTTTCGGCCTCAACAAACACCACGAGGTTCTCCTCCCCTACCTCAATTGTCTCAGGAATTGTTTGAATTATTTTAGGGTCCGCTTGAATGAGAAGATTAATTGTTTGACCATCCCAGCGTGGGTTTTCCGTAGCGGTAGCCTGGAGGAGAGTAATTTTTTCTACCTCTTTGATTAGGACTGCCGCCAACAACCACATAGGTTCGACCTCTGGCGGGACCCTTGTAATTTTTATTCGCGACGTCCTCATCCCCATATAATAGGGGATTAACTCCACGTCGTTCGTTTCAACGTTTCAACTGAGTTCTTGTGTGCTATTTCTTTATTGGTGAACCTTACTTACACCGTTCCGAATTTTTTTCCTCTTCTCAGAAATACTACGTCGCCCAATATTGGCTTTAAGCACTTTTCTATTTTCTCTTCTGACATTCTTTCAATTTTTCTTTTTTGTAGACAATATGTTTTGAAAATTATTGTTTTTTGCTTTTCTTCCTGTAATAACTTTTGCGGAGGTTCAATTTTCACACCGTTGTCAGTTATTTCCATCATTTTGCTGTATTTCATAATTTCGGGGATTTTATTCGTCGACAGTATCTGGGTTCCACCCCCAGCAGCCAACGCAAAACTTTTTTTTTCCATTTTTTGGTTCTATCTGGATGCTAGGCACATCAATTATTCTCTTCGACACAATGCCTTTGTTCTCTGGCAAAGTCGGAAACTCTTCTGGTGAAAGTTCTGACGAGCTCTCAGACACATCTCCAAAAATATCAAATATATTATCCTCTCTGCTATCCTTCTTGTAGCGGGGGAAACCCCTATTTCCTTGTCTGTAGTTGGCTCCTCGCCGGACATGTATTTCCTCCTCTCAACAGGAGAAACAAGTATTTCTGCTCCAACGGTAGGCTCCATGCTAGACGACATTCTTCCCCCCAAAGGGGGAATGAACAACGCGTGCTACCACAAGCACTAAGTGTTTTCAATTGAAAACTCCAACAGTTAAGTTATTCAACAGTTTAACAAGAAACAATAGTTGTTAACAATATTAACACCACGAAACAGCAATTCTTACTTCACGAACACATGTGCGACAGACGAAATACGGCTACGCATTTCGTCCGGCGTGCTAACGTTTCTGCCAGCTCGCCGCCTTTTGAAATGAAGTGTATTGCTCAAGAGCACAATGCATCACCTAGTCAGGGAATCGAACCCAAGATCTACCGATCCTGAGTGCAACAGCCTAATCACTAGGCCACACGCCTTCACTTGTGGGGGAAATATTGGTTTCAAATTTTGGCATAAGTCGATTAGATTGACCCCAATGTCAAACTGGTACTTATTTTATCGTTTGTCTATGTCACTTAAGATATCCCAGTTATCTTGCCAGCCATGACATTTTATTCTTTTTTTATTCCTTTTAACATCCTGGTTTAAAATTACAATTTTTTAAAAAGAAAAACACTGATTAAATATAATACAACTAATAAGCTATAGGTTACTCTAATATTCTACAATAATAAAATAAGATAAAGAAAAAAGTTATTCAAGCGTGGCTGTGTGGTAAATAGCTTGCATACCAACCACATGGTTCTGGGTTCAGTCCCACTGCGTGGCACCTTGGGCAAGAGTTTTCTACTATAGCCTCGGACCGGACAAAGCCTTGTAAGTGAATTTGGTAGACGGAAACTGAAAGAAGCCCGTCGTATATATGTGTGTGTGTGTGTGTGTGTGTGTGTGCGTGTGTTTATGTCTGTGTTTGTTCCCCCAACATCGTTTGACAACCGATGCTGGTGTGTTTACGTCCCCATAACTTAGTGGTTCGGCAAAAGAGACAGATAGAATACGTTCTGGAGTCGATTTGCTCGACTAAAGGCGGTGCCCCAGCATGGCCGCAGTCAAATAACTGAAACAAGTTAAAGAATAAAAGGATATAGATACAGAATGAATATGAAATACGAAGTATTAAATATATAAACTACATAATGTTGGGAATCACTTGTTCATTATAATGTGAAGCAAAGAACCAAAAACATTTTCACATAACGACGCTGCCAGCTCGTCGCCTTAAGAGGGGCAGATAATGTTTATGGCACTGGTGGTGTCATAGACTTCATAAGTCTGTGGCCATACTGGGGCACCGCCTTCGAGTAAATCCAGTAAATAGACCCCAGTACTTATATTTTTTAAAGTTTGATACAAAAACATGTCTGTTTACATACAAGGAAAGTTTTGATATTTGCTTTTGCACTGAAATAAGTAACACATAATATTTGTATTATAGTATGTACGCATGTGTGTAACGAGAACAGTCATTTTGAGAATGTGTATGTGATAAAATAGCTTCGTTTACCAACCAGATATCTTGTGTCGAGGTGAATAAGCATGTGAGTCACACGTGGGAGATTGCGCGTGGAGCTGCAATGAAGACATGTGT
>NC_043002.1:83094808-83102308 GCF_006345805.1 Octopus sinensis | reverse complement strand
TATATATATATATATATAATATATATATAATATATATATATATATATATATATATATATATATATATATATATACATATGCATACATATGTATGTATTTGTATGTGTGTGTATGTGTGTGCACGCACGCGCATGCACACGTTACACCACTGCATGCAAATGAAAACAAGCTTAGAATATCGAAATCTTTCGTTTCGGTCACACTGATAGGCTCAGGCGTGGCTGTGTGGTAAGATGCATGCATCCCAACCACATGCTTCCGGGTTCAATCCCATTGCGTAGCACCTTGGCTAAGTGTCTTCTACTATAGCCCCAGGCCGAGCAAAACCTTTGTGAGTGGATTTGATAGACGGAAACTGAAAGAAACCCGTCGTATACATGTGTGTGTGTATGTGCGTGTGTGTGTGTGTGTATGTGTGTGTGTGTGTGTGTGTGTGTGTGCACGTGAGTGTATGTGCGTGCGTGCGCAGGTCTTTGTGTCTCTGTTCCCCACACCACTTAACAACCAGTGCTTGTTTATTTACGACCCCGTAATCTAGCGCTTCGGCAATAGAGAACGATATGATAAATACCAGACTTTAAAATAAGTACTGAAGCCAATTTCTTCGGCTAAAACTCTTCAAGAGTGTGCTCCAGAATGGCTGCAGTCCAGTAAGAGATCAAAGAGAAAAAGAAATGTGTGAGCCAACAATTTATATAGCTTTGTAAATAAGAGACCAATCCTCTTTAAATGTCAAAATCCATTGATTGCTGAAAACAGAAATAAGTCTAAGTAATCAAAAAGAAAAAATTAACGTGAAGGAGTGTATCGCAGTAGAACCAGATAAAAGATCTGTTTAGAGACGGATATATCAATGTGTGCAACCCGCAGCAGGGCGCCGCCAAATAAAGTGTATTTCACGAAAATTAAATCCTTTAGTTTCTCTACAGCTACGCAGTTTACGACTTAAGATAAAAAGAAAAGGGAAGAAATATGTTTCTAAAACTATGAACTATTTTTCTAAGACACTTCCTTTCTTTTTAAGAAACTTCGCAGAATATTGAATTTAGCTTAATTTATTTGTGTCTCGAGTTATGCCGTGTTGGCGATTCCAAGGGAAGATGAAATAGTGCTATACATGACTGCCAACGACTAAAAACTTTAAGAATTTTATATTATGTCAGAGAAAAAAGATTTAGGTATGCATGTTCTTCAACTTAACTTAGTTTAATCCAGAAGAGATTTTGGATCTTTTCGGTTTGAACGGCAGTTTTTTCTAGCGGTGTCATATGAAATTGTCACCCATAATTATGACCCTAGTATCGATCTATTGCATTTCAATCTATTTTAGGGTTAGGGTTAGTTAGGGTTAGGGTTAGGGGTGGGGGGAAGGGTATCTTATTTTTCTTCACAAATGTAAATAAACCCAATCTGTTTCTTAAACGAGGGACATATTCATACGGCACAGAATGTTTTTTACCTGAATAGACGTCACTGATTGGTTGAAATTGCAGAAATTGAAGAAAAAAGCAACAAATATCTTACAAACTATAGAATTTTCTCAATAAAGCCAAGAGAAAAAGATGCTTTATAAACACATTCTACCAGTATACGAAGTTTAAAATTTTTTAGTTGCCTAGAAATTATGTTAAAAACTGCTGTTCAAACCGAAAAGATCCAAGATTTTTCTCCTCTGATAGTAAATCACCAGAAGTAAACTACACGTTCATAATAACAATTTTTTCACCATTCGTCTCCTACGATCTATGTTTGTGCTTTTATACACCAACCGCCTGTATGAGAGGATCTCTCAAGGCTAATATCGCAGTATTCGATATTCTAACTAGGCATTCATGTTTAGTTGGATATAAAAATTGTCTTTTGGTATTAATACTGCTTCCATCATTAATAACAAGTTATATATTTTCTATTATATATTAATGAACTCTCTCTCTCTCTCTCTCTCTCTCTCTCTCTCTCTCTCTCTCTAAAGCAGTGGTTCTCAACTAGGGTCCTTATGACCTTTAAGGGTTCACATAAGACTTTGTTGTTAAAATTTATGGCAGAAACGAAGGCGGCGAACTGGCAGAATCGTTAGCACACCGGGCGAAATGCTTGGCGGTATTTCGTCTGTCTTTACGTTCTGAGTTCAAATTCCGCCGAGGTCGACTTTGCCTTTCATCCTTTCGGGGTCGATAAATTAAGTACCAGTTACGCACTGGGGTCGATCTAATCGACTTAATCCCTTTGTCAGTCCTTGTTTGTCCCCTCTATGTTTAGCCCCTTGTGGGCAATAAAGAAATAAGAAACGTTAGCACACCGGGCGAAATGCTTGGCGGTATTTTGTCTGTCTTTACGTTCTGAGTTCAAATTCCGCCGAGGTCGACTTTGCCTTTCATCCTTCCGGGGTCGATAAATTAAGTACCAGTTACGTACTGGGGTCGATCTAATCGATTAGCCCCCTCCCCGAAAATTTTGTGCCTTGTGCCTAGAGTAGTAAAGAATAACGTGATTATATTTCTACAATACACAAAAGTTTTAAACAATTTTCTCATAAAATTCCATAGAATATATAATAAGGCTTTTTAAAACATCAGATAACTGTGAGGGTCCATAGGTATCAAAGGGCTCCATAGGTAAAAAAAATGGGTTGAGAACCTCTGCTCTGAAGCAATAATTGTTTCATTTATTGTATTATTATAATTAGGGCATCGTGAGTTGTGAATAAAATACATGTACGAGTTCCGTGTGTGTGTATATGTGTGTGTTTTCAGGGATTGGGGAGAATCGTTTGAGGGTCCTATTTTGGGATATGTTTGGGGACCCCTGCACCGCAAGGAAAAAATAAGTAAAAATGTTTTAAGCGACTGGCTGGGAGTGTCCCTTAATGTTTCACCTCTGTTTTTTCGTCTTTTTTTTTTGTTATCTTAGTCGAGAGAGAAAGGTAGTACTTAAGTCCTATACAGTGACACTGAGACTGGTAGGAAAGAAAGGGGAAAGTATCCTTGTTTCTGAAACCTGATTACCCGCAACAGAGTGAATGCAGCTAAAAAGAAATAAAAGAACGTAAAAGATGTCAGCTGATGGTGTTGAACCGGGTGACAGATTAAGTCTACCATCCGAGTAGTTCATGATGTGATCTGAACTCGGAACACAAAGGAAACTGAAATGTAAACACATGAACAAAATTAGAACAAAAGCAACAACAACAAAAACAAAATACAAATTACAAGAACGTATATAAACAGAAGATACAAATATTACAGGCATCCCCCCCACCCACACACTAAATAAACATAGACGCACATAGAGATATAAGCATGCGCAAATGAAGACATACAATAGAAATACAAAATGGCTGACGGTTAGTAAGGAGAGACACAAATAAGTGAGAAGAAAAAAAGGGACCACTGATGCGGTCACAGAGTGTGACGAAGAACTTTGGCCGAAATAAGATAAGATTAATGTAAAAAATAATATCACTGAAGCAAAATAACACCAAATATATAGTGCGTGGTTTTTATTGGCTAAACTGGCAATATGACCATTCCGAAATATAACAATATCTGTTTAAACACACGACTTCACATAAAAAATCTTGCACAACAAATATTTAAACGTACTAACGTGAGCCACAGCCAGGCTTGCAAGATGCTGAAGAACACTATATTTTGTTGCCTAAAGAAAACTGTGACAACGCAACAGCTTCGTTTTATAAAACAATGTGTCTCGTCCAGGATATGTATCAACAAGGTCACAGCCAACGTTAAACGGCTTGACCTCACTAACGGACAAGCGGAAAGACTAAAAAGGACGCTAATGGTAAATATTAGAAATAGAATATACAGAGAGCTCAGCGAACAAGAGAAGTGTAAACGTATATTTTTAAAAGAAATTAAAAGTATCACCACACGAAAGGAGAAAACCTTACTAATGGATATAATATATGAAGAAAAAACAGACATGTAATACACCAATGCAAATCCATTTTAAGAGGAAGTTATCGTGGTTGAAACAGAAACGTCAATATGAGCTCGCAAAGGAAGAAAAGCAGAAGTATCCAGATACAATAAATGGAATTAATATGGAAGATGTGCTACTACCAGAAGAGTTCAATAAAAACAATGAAGCGAACATCTATGGGGGAGTAACAACGGACCCAGATGAAATATCGATACTTCAACTACCACCAAAGTATGCAGTGTATAGTAAGGTGAATACCATCAAATGCCTGTCCGAGATTGAAAAGTCGTTCACAAAAATACGTTGGAATTTAAATAGATACTATGACAACAACACTTGCGACAACAACAACAACGCGAAAAACACTAACCGCAGCAACAACAACACAAACAATAATGACCGCAACAATAACAACCGTAGCAACAAAAGCAACACGAACCCTAACAGCGGCAACAACAACAACACGAACCCTAACAGCGGCAACAACAACAACAATAGAAAAAATGTATGCATAGACACAAACAATAGATACAAAAACAAAAACACAAACAGAGAGAGAAAAATCGTATACAACAGCAACAACAACAACAATTATAGGGAGAACCGACACACAAACACACACACAGATAGCCATAGTCACAAAGACACGAATAAAAGTTGTGTCATGGGGGTCACGATGGAGAATAAAGTTGAATGCAACAGGATCCTTGGACAGGGAGTCAGCAGACTTGAAACAGATAACAATACTCATAGGAACAAAAATAACGACCGCAACAGGGAATGACAGGGACCAACAGACAGACAAAACCCAACACTAATATAAACAACACATATACCAGAAACAGGAACAATGAATATATCACTAGCGATGATAGTAATAATGGCAATGGTAGGAATAAGGTAATAACAATAATAGTGGTAGTAGTAGTGGTGATGGTAACAGTAGAAGTAGTAGTATGAGGATAGTAGTGATAGTGTGGTGGTAATAGGAATATACTAGTAGTAGTGGTAATGGTGATAATAATAATAGGAAGGCTGATGTTGGAAACAGTAACGATAATGAAGATAACCCTAGAGAGACCATTGACATGTATACCCATCCCTTTGACACTCAATTCTTCAACGTATGCGACAAAACTTACTGCATGAACCGAATTTATCAACAACATTACCCTTCAACAAAAGAGTATACATCCCAAGACGTACTAATGACCACATGGAAGCACAGTTCACTATAGCTAGGACCAAACTTAGACAGATTTTAGGATTATACATTAAGAGACAGAGACAGAATAAGACAGATGCCCAACAACTCGGGATTAAACCGCATGTGGCCTACAGAAGCTCATTCAGCGCACGAGGAACGGAGAGGTGATATGCCTTCCCACAGATAAGTCCGGCAGGATGTCAATAGACAGCTTACCGAACTACATCCAGGCAATGCAACCTCATATCGCCAATACAAAAGTAACAACTGTACAGCGCATGAGGAGAGAGAAAAGGTCCTCAATGCCCACATGATGATGTGGACAATTGTTCTGGGACCCCAGAAACGTACTGCAAAGAATTTCCAAGCCTGGAACAATGATATCCCGGCACTGTATGGACTTCGCAAGGACCATAAAGTTTTTACTGACCCTATAGCAGGACCACCAACAAGACCAGTCTGTGGAGCGAATATCGCTAGCAATTACAGAATCTCCTACTTCCTCTCAATGATCATACGCCCTATAATCAGGATGTCACCTGATGTGTGTGACAGCACAGAAGATCTCCTAAGCAGGATCAGTGACTGTAACAAAACTTGTGACTTGACAGGATGTATAGTAGGTAGCATGGATGTGGTATCCCTATACCCATCGATTGACGTAGATTTTGCAGTGGAGAAGTGCGTGGAGATGATCAAGGAGAGCCAGGTGGAGTTCTGTAATGTCGACACTGAAGAACTGGGCCTCCTACTTAGACTGACATATAATAGTGAATACTTAGATAAACATAATCTTAGTAGTTTCTGCCCCAGTAGATGTTTAAGAGGTAGACCGCCTACAATTACTTCTATGGCTAGGAAGACACATATAGAAAGATGGCGCGGATGGACCAGAGCCATACGGAGCCCCGCAAATGTCCATCAGGTAAAGAAAATGATCGCACATGCACTAGGAGCTAGTATAAGAGTTACCCTAAAAGGCCACACATTTAAATTTAATAATAAAATATATGCCCAGGACGAGGGGGCAGCCATCGGTGTTAGTATCGCTGGTGATGTGGCCAACCTCTTCATGGTATGGTGGGACAGAAGGCTTAAAGAAGCCTACTGCAGAAATCCATACTCGTAAACATGTACTCTCGCTATGTTGATGATATCAACGTAGTAGTAAAGGCACCCTCACAGAGAGTAATGTTGATATAGTAATAGAAACTAATACTATGGAGAGCATCCAGCAAATAGCTAACTCCATCCACCAGAGTATTAAGGTCACAATAGACTACCCCACTAAACACACCCAACCATAGACTACCAGTACTAGACACTGAACTCTGGCTAGAAATTGTGAAAAATAAAACCCAAATCCTTCATTCATACTATGCAAAACCTATGGCCTCAAAATACCTGATCCACCGGAACTCAGCCATTGCGGGCAATGCCAAATTCAATATTTTGATGGCAGACCTCGTCAGAATAATGAGAAATGTGTCACGCATGTGCGAGCCTACAGAATTAAAGAGACACATACAGTATTTCATTCACCGCATGCAGTTCTCAGGTTACAGCCATAAAGAAAGGATCAGAGTATACAAAGGAGCCATGAAGAAATTTGATAATATATTATGTAATGATAGGAATGGGATTTGCCCACTGTATAGGAACAAGTCATGGAACACTATATAAAAAGGACAAAAAAGAAAATAGGGAAGGCCAACTCTTGGTATGATAGCCATAAATACCAGAGTGTCATGTTCGTTGACACCACCCCTGGAGGTGAACTGGTGTACCGCTTTAGAAGGACCCTAGATAAACTTAAACTAAGAATTAAGGTTGTTGAAAAGCCAGGCAACCCTATCAGATCTATAATTGGTAGAACCTATCCTTTTAGTAGAACCCTCTGTACGGATAACTATTGCACTGTATGTAGATTTAGCCCACAAACAAACTGTAAAGCCAGAAATGTGGTCTATAGTATAAGATGTATAGAGGGACGATGCAGTAACAAGACAGTAACATACGTAGGGGAAACAGCAAGAAGCATTGGAGAGCGGGTGAATGAACAACTCAAGGAAGGTAAGAGCTCATCGATTCTGTACCAACACGCCGAACAGGAACACGGGGGATCAATCAATAACATAGAGATTAAGATATTGTCCACACATAGAACAGATGCAACAATTAGACAAATTACAGAAGCTACACATATAATAGAAAATAAACCTAGCCTGAATAGAAAACTAGAATGGAGCAATAGCACCACACCACAACATATGACGATAGTGGATCCTGCAAACATAATAAATACACAGATAATTAAAGAAATAGAAATGAATAACTATATATATCTATGT
>NC_043002.1:83087308-83089808 GCF_006345805.1 Octopus sinensis | reverse complement strand
CTTAGCCCGTTTGCCGTCGGACGGTTGATTTCTGTAGTTATTATCTGTGTATTTTGGTGATTTAGATAAAAGTTCTGACTGTTATTTCCAATAATTAGACATACTTAATATGTCCTTTGATTAAATTTCAATCCTTCAGCTATTTAATGCTTTTTAGGGCCTGCAAATGCCCATATTATTGATTCTGTTATTATCGTTTTTAAATTGTTACACTAGATAATAACAGAATCAATAGTATCTTCGCAAATTATTTTTTCGTGAATTATTTGTTACTGGAACACCGCTTTAAAGGCTTTTTTAAGTTGAAGTAATCGACCCCAGGACTTATTCTTCGTAAGCCAAGTATTTATTCTATCGTTCTCCTTTACCGAACCCTTAAGTTACGGATACGTAAATATACCAACACTGGTTGTCAAGCGATGGTGGGGGGACAAACACCAACGCAAAGACACTCACATAAAAATATACATATGTGTGTGTTCGACAGGCTTCTTTCAGTTTCCGTCAACTAAATCCACTCATAAGGTTATAGTAGAAGCAAGTTTCTCATCACACAACCACGCCTACGCCTCTGTGTGTGTGTGTGTGTGTGTGTGTGTGTGTGTGGTGTGTGTGTGTGTGTAATATGTTCATAGGGTTACAATCCAAGCTGTGTCTTCGTGAAGCACACCCGCTTATTCCAGTATTCCAAAATTGTTCGTAGATGTTAAAGTTGTGTAAGTTACGCACGCATGTGTTCAAAGAAACGGAAAATAGTTTTTGTCTTTTTTGCAGAATAATTATATATGAAAACAAGAGATTAGAAAAAAAATGGCATTATTTATTTACCATTACGTGTGTTTCATTTGCTAATAAGAGTTATAAAATTGTACATGTAGGTACAACATGTAAGACGTCTCCTATTCATGTAAGATATCTCCCAGCGGGAGAAGCCTTACATGTTTATCTTACATGTACAATTTTAAAACTCCTGTTACCAAATGAAACACGTGTAATGGGGAATAGATATTCCAAACATAATTTCTCCGATCACCTGTTTACATATACACTCTCACATACGTACATATATACACTCTCACATACATACATACACACACACATATACATGCATACATACATACATACATACATACATACATACATACATACATACATACATACATACATACATACATACATACATACATGCATAGTTATTCTATAGATTTCATGTTCAGGTTTATACCTGTAATGATTGGGGCCCTGAGATATGTAACACACTGACTAAATACAAATCTTGAGAAATTAGGCTTCTCAAAACCAGAAAGGAGAAAGCAAATTCGAAGACTACAGATCCGGTCCATCACTGGAACTGTAAAAATCTGTAAAACTTTCCAGAAGTTTATCATTTAAATATATATGAGCATGTCTAGATATGCAACTATATGCATGAGAATACATACATAAAACATACAAATTTGCACATACATACATACATATATACATACATACATACATACATACATTGTACAGAAAGTAATGCAAAATTGAGCATCACTTTGTTATTGGCATAGGTCGTTCAACTCTTCTTCGCCCTCCGCTTCCATTTTCTTCTTCCTCTTCATCATTGTCGTCGGCGGCGGTGGCATCATCTTTTTCGTCTTCTTTTTCATTATCATGATCATGATCATCATCATCATCATCATCATCATCATCATCATCATCTTCTTCTTCTTCTTCTTCTTCTTCTTCTTCTTCTTCTTCTTCTTCTTCATCATTGCCGGCAAGCAACGCGCCGTCATTGAATGCCAGATGAACGAGAGGGCTGCAGGTTCTCACATGTTATTTATAGAAATGACGCCAGTGACACCCTCAAAGTGTACAAGATAGATGACGAAATTTAAAGAAGGAGAAGCCCGCTTGGAAGACATCAACTGTTATTGTTCACATGAATCACCAGAGGGTGAACAAATTAAATTGCCAGGTCGGACGATTCACAGTCCGTGAACTTCAATCCCGGTCATCTTCGTCATTGACAGCATGAGTTATTCTTGGAATGTAATTTTTCAATCAGTGACAGCGCATCAAAATGTGATGGGCGATTGATTTTGAAATTCCTATCTTATGACTTGTTTGAAAATCTTGTAATACATAGCAGTGCCCTTTCTTGTTTTGTGGGGCTCAACAATATCCGCATTCTTCCGGAAGTTTCATAGGCTTCAAACTTACTTTAGAGTGACGAAATTCTGGTTTAAGCACTCCATATGACCCCTTCATAACTTTTTTCTTATTTTGGCGAATTTTCAGAAAGGTTTTGCGAATTTGCGTTCTACACACGAGAATTCACACGATGGGGAAAAAAACAACATTTTTTAATTTTCTAAATCCCTTGCTCACCCTCCAGAATTCCTAAAATTTCCACTCTTTTTCGATTATTTTTTTTAAATTAAAGTTTAAAATACGGACACGCAGAATTTTTTGCTTAAACCCACAAATGTGTTTATGGGGAGAAAAATATTGA
>NC_043002.1:83059808-83082308 GCF_006345805.1 Octopus sinensis | reverse complement strand
CACCCCAAAACCCCAGGCCATGCACACGCCGGTCCCGACAGAAACAAATGCACCCACCCCTCTGAAGTAACAACTCCTCTGGAAGACACCATGGAGGTGACCGAGGGGAAGTTCAAGACGCCCAGAAAAAAGAGAATACATGCACCTTCCCCACCCATATCCCCCCACAAAGAAAAAGAAGAAAAACAGCACACCACAGAGAAAAAAAGGATCCCGCTCCACTGTCCCAAAAGAGAAAATAAAAAAACAAAAACGGAACAAAAACCCTGTTAAAGTTTGATACCAGGGATAAATATATTATGGATATTTTAAAAAAGCACCACACCGTGGAGCTGTTGCAGCAGCCCGAAGACACGGAAGAGAGATGTGCTTGGATATCAGAAAAACTGCATAATGAAACGAAGGGTAGGCATCCGAGGACCATCACGAACATCCCGGACCTTCCGCGGTATTTGATGGTGTTTTTGAAGGAGCAGGAGGAAAGGACTGCCTCACGTGTGGTGAGGTCAGCCCCAGCATCACCAATAAAAGAAAAAAGTGAAAGAGTAAGTAGAACCCTTGCTTTTCTTTTGTTTTAAATGACTGCACTTAACCTTGGGTGTTTGAATGTGCGTGGTCTGAGCTCGAAGTGGAAGCAAGCTTGTTTCTTCGACGACCTCAGATCACATGATATGCATGTGATGGTTGCTACAGAGACCAAGCTGGACAGTCTACAAGCCTTCTCGCCCCTCCGAATGACTATGAGAAAATCATGTCTCCTAGCCGGACCGGAGGGCGAGGGGGTGTAGTAGTACTGGTTCGAAAAGGCTTGGCTCTGCAGACAAGTACAGTCTATGTAGACCCAGAAGGTGGGCTGGTCGTCCTTGATGTGACATACAGCAGTAAGGACTTCAGGTTGATTGGGATCTATGCACCTTGTGCTAGAGGATTGATTTCAAACTGATTTTTATCGGTGCCTAAAGAACTTTCTCGTGACGTCGAAGATATTAATGGTGTTAGGTGACTATAACGCTATGTTATAGTGACTATAACGCGCATCGATGGTGTTGGCTCGATCTATAGAAAAGTAAACTCACGTCTCGTGGATCTACTCAAGCGGTTTCAGCTGGCAGATCGTTACAGACTTGACCATCCGAAAGTCCTAGGGTGGACCTGGATGAGTGGCGACGGAAGGTTCAAGTCCTATTTAGATAGGATAGTGATAAGAACTGGAGATAAGTTTAGTTTTAGCTGTCCACAGCTTGTCCAAGTAGCATACACTGACCATAGAATGGTTAAGTGTAGACTGGACATAGATAGTACAGTTAAGAGAGGATCCGGCTACTGGAACTGAACAAGTCTATTTTGACTTGCGAGGCATACCGTAGCAGGATTGAGGAATTAGTACAGAGGGCGTTAACCGGCGCGGTGGTTAATAACCGATGGTGGTTCGCCCTGAAGAGAGCCATTCGTTTTGAGTCTTTTAGGTTTAGCCGTCAGCTAAGACTAGATAAGGCCAGAATGGAAGGGCAACTAGCAAGGCACCACAGTCAGACGGTAGGTGATAACCGATGCTATCATCGAGATTGTGCCGCCTCCTGCCCTTAACAGGGAAAAGAAGGCTTGTTTTTTCTGCGTAATAGCCATACTGAAAGAAACAGTATGGAAAACGCGTGTGAGAGGCATATTGTCGGGTACCTTTGTATCCGGCCAGGGGCGGGTTAACTTTTTTAGTTACTACCTCAGTAATAAGATCAGGCTGGAGAGAAAAGGTACCTGTCACGAGACAGATTCATGAGAAGATTGAAGCCTGTGGCGAGGAAGCTGGGAGTGTTTGGCACCAGGTAATTGAAAGCCCAAACCAGGAAAGAAAAAGCAAGGGGTCTACCCTGGTGGTCGGATGCTTATCCTTCAGAGAAGCCATTACAAATTTCATTTGTAATGAGCAACGCTTAAGTCAAAAGTTATAAACATGTTTATTAAATCATTATATAATTTAAATTGTAAATATTTAATCGCTACGGCTACTTCACCCTTTTATGTTTGTCTATTCTTGTTCGTCCCCTCTTTGTAATGCCTTTATGGCAAATACTTATGAAATAAAGTAGCTTGCTTACCAACCACTTGGTTTCGGGTTCAGTCTCACTGCGTGGCAACTTGGGCAAGTGTCTTCTACTATAGCCTCGGGCCGACCAAAGCCTTGCGAGTGGATCTGGTAGACGGAAACTGAAAGAAGCCCGTATGTATATGTATGTGTTTGTGTGTCTGTGTTTGTCCCACCAACATCGCTTGACAACTGATGGTGGTGTGTTTACGTCCCCGTCACATAGCGGTTCGGCAAGGGAGACCAATAGAATAAGTACTAAGCTTACAAAGAATAAGCCCTGGGGTCGATTTGCTCGACTAAAGGCGGTGCTCCAGCATGGCCGCAGTCAAATGACTGGAACAAATAAAAGAATAAAAGAAAAAGAACAAATCACATAGGCACGCAAAATAATTATTCGTACAGGTATTTAAAAAATACCCCTCTCTCAACCCATGCTGTTTAACTATCATTCAAAACCAAGGAAAATGAAGATCGCCTCCTTTGAGCACACTATAAAATTTTCCAAAGGGAGCTAATCCTTGACATCACTAACCCGTACATCTCCGCTCTCCAAATTAAGACCACTACATAAAGTCACAAGGATTAAGACCACTACATTAAATCTTCACATCAGTCATAGACGTCACTCGCACACACACACACACACACACACACAAACTCTCTCATTCTCACACACAACTCTTACACACAAACTCTCACCATTCTAACAACAAATGATAGCATGCAAATCTTTCAACGCCATTCCCCGCTATTCGCTCATAAAACTATAATGGACACGATTTTAAGAATCAACACAATTTAATGGTTAGTTCCTTGGTCGCCATGCTAATGTAGTGAACAAGAACAACTCTTCCCTAGCTTGATATACACTGGAATCTATCCCTCGTAGATCTTTTCTGTTTTGCTGCCACTCTTCAATTTCTCCGACTTTTGTTCCATTTGATTTCATATTTGGTGTATTGGTGTACTTTTTTATGGTAGCCATAGACATGAAATGCATTTTCGTCTTAATAAATAGTTAATAACTTTTAAAGTTTTCAAATTTTAGATAATTTTAGCCAATCGAAAGCCACAGACATATAGGTGCCTGTTTCCATAATAACAAGCCAAGCTGATACCAAGCTGCTTACCACGAATTCTTTTTGTCACTAATTAAATGTTTAAAACACATGAGGTATGAGGTGATCGGGAGATGTGCTAAAAATAACAGCTAAATAGGCCTTAAATAACGCACCAAATACTTTTTGGGGGGAGTAGGGGTGTTGCATAATTATAAGAATTCCCATGTGTACAATACAAATTCGCAAAAATTTTCTGAGAATTTCAAAATATTAAAAAATGATGAGGGGTTATATGGCATGCGTAAAGTAGAATTCCACCAATAGTTTCATTTGTTTACAGTTTACAGCATGTGCTGTCGCGCACAAAGTGACAGGTTCGAAATCCTGTTTTCTGTATTTAAAATACAAACCTTGACTCTATAACACTGACTCTATAACATTCCCGACTGGGAATGACCAAGTTTAAAAATCTGCTGGATCTCACTCATGAGGGAATCTTGCATTGCTTATAAACTCTATATTTGGAAGGACTCATATTAAACTCTGTTGAACTTTTGGATTTTACTCAAAGGATATTGGAATATTGCATATATACCATTATGCCTATAAAACGGATTTACGAATTCAATACCCATACATATCTTACATCTATTTTCTTTCCTCCACCTCACTCTCTATTTTGTATCACATTGAAACTAACTATGACTTAATTTTTCCTCTCACACCGTCTCCGATGAAGGGATATATATTATTAATATCCTAGAAACAGCTGTAAGACCTATCTATCTATAAATGCTCTAAATCTATACAGCCTTGGTTTTTTTATCTTATTACGCAAAACATTCTTTTATATATATATATATATATTATATATATATATATATATAGATAATATATATATATATATATATAACGGGAAGCTTTATGAAAATAGACAAAAGACGAAGGCAGGTTTACGGAAATAAACAAAAGACGAAGGCAGGTAGAATACAAACAAACAATTGTATTAGTATGGCGCTCAGGAAATATAAATAAAACAAGTCTTTAACGTTTCGAGACTACGCTCTTCAACAGAAAGATACACAGAGAAAAAACACAGAAAGAGGAGAGAAAAAAATGCGTGCAGAGGCTAGCGAATCAACATGGCGATCTGATTTCGGCCAGAAGTCAAAGATCAAACGTGAGACGCAAGAGCGAAATTAGGGGAGATAATAGGGTTAAATGACCTCGCCCCCAACATAAGAGTGTGTTGTGTGTGTATGAGAAGAGTGTTTGTGTGTTGTATGAGAGAATATTAGTGCGTATGAGAGGTCTGTACGTGGTATGTAATATGATGTGATGTGTAAAGTCGTATGGTGTGTAGTGTAGAGAGAGGATGGGGAAGAGGGGAGGGGGAGAAAAAAGGGGAGAAGAGGGGAGAAGGAAAGGGGAGAAGAGGAGGGGAAGGGGGAGAAGAGGAGTGGGAAGGGGGAGAAGGAAGGAGAGGAGAAGAGGAGGGGAGAGAAAGGGGAGAAGAAAGGAGAGGAGAAGAGGAGGGGAGAGGAGGAGGGAGGATAGGGGAGAGGGGGAGAGAGAGAGAGAAGGGGAGTGAGGGAGCAGAGAGAAAGAGGGAAGGGGAAGAGGGAAGAAGGAGGGAGGGAGAAAGAGGGAAGAAGGGAAGAGGAGTAGGGAAGAGGAGTAGGGGTGAAAGGATGAAGGACTGAAGAGAAGTGGGGTCGGGGGGAGGTTAGATGAGGAGGGGGGAGAGGGGGGTTGATGAGGAGGGGGGAGAGTTGAGACCAAATGGCGTATAAGAGCGACGAGAGAAGATTAATTCCTGTTCACGGCGCAAACGGGAATCCGGATGGCCTCTGTGTAAGGACAAACCGAACACAGACAGGTGTTGCAAGGAGTGACCGGTGGAGCGGAAATGGCGTGAGACCGGTGTGTCGTTCGCAAGGCGGATGTCACGAAGGTGTTCCGCGAACGGTCAGCCAAGCGGCGTCCCGTTTGTCCGATGTACAGGGAATGGCAGAGAGAGCAAGAGACGCAATAGATAATATTGCTGGAGGTGCAGGTGAAGGAGTTGATGATGCGATAGGGTCGATGATGGGTGCCAGTGAGGAGGGTGGTGTGTTGGAGAGGTAAGGGCAAGTGCGGCCAACGTGGGCGGGAGCAGGGGAACGAGCCAGGTTTGGGGTAGGGTCAGGGAAGGAGCTATGGGCCAAAAGGTTTCGAAGGTTATGGGCTCGTTTGAAAGAGGGGAGGGGTCGGTTAGGGAAGAGGTGTGAAGGGACGGGTCGGCTGGAGATGACGGAAAGCTCGAAGAATGGGAGAGATAGGGTCGTGGGATGGTAAGTGAGGGGAAAAGGGAGGCGGGAGACTACAGGGCGGGTTCGGGGAGAGAGAGCAGATACACGGTCCACGGAACGTGCTCTGGCAAGGGCGGTGTGGATAGTGATGAGGGGGTATCCACGTAGGATGAAGTGGTGAGCCATACGTTGAGACTGAGTCTCAAAGTCATGGTCGTCACTACAGAGCCTACGTAGACGGAGGAATTGGGAATAGGGGATGGAAAGCTTGGTGTGTTCTGGGTGGGAGGAAGAGAAGTTGAGGTATGAGTGTGAGTCTGTGTGTTTGTAGTGAATGGAGGTGGTAAGAGTGGAGTGAAGAATGCTAACCGAAATGTCGAGGAAGGAGACAGAGGTGTTGGAGATAGTGGAAGTGAAGTGGAGGGCTGGATGGAAAGATTGAACGGAAGAGAGGAAGGAATCTAGATGTTCACGGGAGAGTCAGGTGGCACCGATAATGTCGTCAATGTAACGACCATATAGTTCAGGAGTGGGACCAGTGAAATTAGAGAATATTTGGGCCTCAACATAGCCAACGAACAGGTTCGCATAGTTGGGGCCCATTCGCGTTCCCATGGCCACCCCCGAGATCTGATGGTAGAACTCGCCCGTGAACGAGAAGCAGTTAAGAGTAAGGACAAGTTCGGCCAGACGAATGAGTGTGGAGGTGTCAGTTCAGGGTTGGAGCGGAGGTCGAGGAAAGTGTTGAAGTGCCTGCAGTCCTTCGTGGTGAGGGATAACGGTATAGAGGCTCTGAATGTCCATAGTAAAAAGGATTTTGGAGGAGCCGGGAGGAAAGGAGAAAGAGTTGAAAAGCCGGAGAGCATGGTTGTGGATCGTGGAGGGGAGGGAAGAGACGCCACTAGGGGGGCAAGGACACGGTCGAGGTATTTAGAGATGAGCTCCGTGGGGCAGTTACAGGCGGAGACGATGGGGCGGCAGGGTTGTTGGGTTTGGGATTTGGGGAGGAAGTAAAAAGTGGTGGGGGTACGTGGGGTTCGCACAATTAGGTTGGATGCGGTGTGGGGGAGACGGGAGGACGAGATGAGGTCGCGGACAGTAGAGGATACCGTCTGTTGGTAGCTACGTGTGGGGTTAGAGGACAGAGGGGAGTAGAAGGAGGTGTCATTGAGTTGGCGGAGAGCCTCGGCCCTGTAGAGGTCCGCGCGCCACACCACTACAGCTCCATAATGTAGATAAAATCCTGGCTACATTTGTTTCTTAGCTAACAGAACTTCGAAAGTACTAATTACCCAAACGATGGGTAATTTCGTTAGCTATTCGTCAGGTCAAAGATAACTTAATCAAATGTAGGATACATTGTCGTCGGGCCAAAGGTAACTTAATCAAATGTAGGATACATTGTCGTCGGGCCAAAGATAACTTAATCAAATGTAGGACACATTATCGTCGGGCCAAAGGTAACTTAATCAAATGTAGGATACATTGTCGTCGGGCCAAAGATATCTTAATCAAATGTAGGATACATTGTCGTCGGGCCAAAGGTAACTTAATCAAATGTAGGATACATTGTTAGGAGAGTGAGGAGAGGAGAGGGAAGTGGAAGATAATGTTTTTGATCAGTGGAGGAACTAAATAAACGGATATTAGCGTTCACCCATATCTTTTGTGTGTGTGTGTGTGTGTGTGTGTGTGTGTGTGCCTGCGTGTGTGTGTGTGTGTGCTTATAGTATCTAGTAGGTGTGTATGCGCGCATGGGCGCTTGTATATTCTCGTGTGCAGATAGAATGTGTTGGGAGATAAAAATGTGTAGAAAATATAAAGTATAAAATGACAAAGAAATAAAATAAGAATATAAAAATAAAGAATATGACGATATAAAATGATAAAGGTAGTTAAAAGGTTGTTTCTTATAAATACGTAGAGAAGCTGAAAGTGGGGCCAGAGGAATAGTTAGAGAATGACACGGCGGAGCTGTTACGTCTACGTCGAGAATGTGTTGCATAATCTATGTCTGCAATTAAAAATTAGATTATTTCACTCGTTCAAACAATTAGTGGGTTGCATAATAGAAAAGACTTCAGGTGGTGCTGCTCGAGCTGATGGATATATAATTGGATGCCGTGCATTTGTGTACAATGTCGTTATAGCCGTTATACGGTTCAGCATGAGTAACTATGGACCATTTTAAATTATATGGAATTGAGTTTTGTTTTAGGTTGTGAATTAACTGAGATAAAGAAGTACTGTTAATTCTTGCTTGGGATTTGAAGCTAGAATAGTGGTTTCCCCCTCTGGCTTTGAAGGTGGTGCTGCACGAGCCGATAAATATATAATTGGAATTTTCAGTTGATACCGTGCATTTGTATACAATGTTTTATTGTGCGGTATCGATTATGTAAAGGACAGGAGGTGGGGCGCCTGAAGCTGCATAAGATTCTTGAAGTTGTTTGAGATAAATTTACAGGGTTATGGTTATATGGTTATCAAATGTTGGCGCGTTGTTACATTCGTACTTTCACCGGCTTGGGTATAACTTTTCTCGGCTCCCGACATTTTTCTTCTACTAATTTTTTCTTTTATTATTCTATTCTACAATTTTCTTCTCCTCTAATTATTCTTTTTCCTTGAAAAGATTTCTCCCAGGCATTACCCATTGCAATTCGTCTTGACCTAACGGTCCTTAATATTTGTCTTCGTCGATCGTTTACTCTGTACGTCTACTCTGTCGTTGTTCGAAGCTCTAACCCTCCGTGAATTTTATAATTTTAAAATTTATGGATGCTGCTGCCTTATGAAGTTCCCCTATATTGTCGTTAAAAGCACGAAATTGGAGTAATAAACAGTCTGACTACAGATGAGGAGTTATCTTCTTTTCGTATTTTGTCCTCTCGTGTATTTACGTATTTTTTACTCGTTTGTGATATCCAGTATTTATCTCTTGTTTGTTTACGTATCTTTCACTTGTTGGTGGTGTCCTGTACACAATGTGTATTTTTTATTATATTATTTATAATCGAACGCCACGCAGCCTTGTCCACAGTAAGTTCTTTTATATATATATATATATAATATATATATATAATATATATATATATATATATATATCCAAATTGAGGGAGTAGACCAGGTAAATTTCAGGCTACGTATGTTTCCTAGCTGGTAGGTCCCCTGGTGTAATAATTAGCCAACGAGGGGTACTCGACTAGCTACGCATCATGCCGAAAATACTTTAATTATATGAAGGTTACATTATCGTTAAGAAATCTCAAGTTAACTCGCTGAGGGTATAATTTGAAATTAGTGGTAAAGCCAGATGATCAGAGTAAGAAAATAAAAAAAAAAATGATAAGAAAACAGATGTTTGAAGAAATAAGATGGTCAGTAAGAAAATTAAAGGAAGAGGTCGAATGGTTGAGACTGAGAAATTTTCTAAAGTTGTTCAGGAATAAAGAAAATGAGAGGGGAAAGAAGAAGGTGTATTTAGTGTAGATGGTTCCTGAAGTTCGTGTTTTTTATACCCACCGCCGCTCGAAGCTTTCTAACTACCTACACTTAAATCCTTAGATCTTATAATTACGCACGCACACAGACATATATATTATATATTATTATATATATATATATATAATTATTAAGGGTAGAAATTGATATTTATCAATTAAGACCAGTGGTCTAGCATATTAAAAAAGAATCCGAAGATTAAAATATTTATATATACCAATTAAGGACTGAACACGAAAAGTGGACAGTCAACATGCTAGATAAGACGTCAAATCGCCATTCACCACAAAAGATTATGTTCTCAATAATCTTTTGTGGTGAATGGTGAACGTCTATATCTAGCATGTTGACTGTCCACTTTCGTGTTCAGTCCTTAATTGGTATATATTATATATATATATAATATATATATATATATATATATATATATATAAAATATTTGATATATTCAGACAAAAATTGGCCAAAACCCATGTAACATCACGGACTCTTCTCTCTCTCTCTCTTTTCTTTCTCTTTTTCTCTCTTCCTCTTTTCTTTTCCCTTGTTCTCTAATCACGTGAAAGCGTTCCCAACGGGCTAAGTAACGGAATGACAAACAGAATTATTATAAGATGCTATTGAACTAATGGCCTTAGATATCTTGCATGACTTATCTCTGGTAGAATCTGTTTCGTCATTTTTAAGTCTAGTTTTGTGGCATCATGACGTATTCAAGTAATGAGTTGTTGTTAACTGAGATGTATTCATGTATGGATAATTTGTGTGGTAACCCCTGAAGAAATATTGCCCAGATAACGTTTGAAGGTGATGAGATCTTTTCTGATTAGTTACGCACTGGGGTCGATGTAATCGACTTAATACCTATGTCTGTCCTTGTTTGTCCCCTCTGTGTTTAGCCCCTTGTGGATAATAAAGAAATAGGTATTTCGTCTGCCGTTACGTTCTGAGTTCAAATTCCGCCGTGGTCAACTTTGCATTTCATCCTTTCAGGGTCGATTGAATAAGTACCAGTTACGCACTAGGGTCGATGTAATCGACTTATACCTATGTCTGTCCTTGTTTGTCCCCTCTGTGTTGCCCCTTGTGGATAATAAAGAATATGTATTTCGTCTGCTTTACGTTCTGAGTTCAAATTCCGCCGAGGTCAACTTTGCATTCATCCTTTCAGGGTCGATTGAATAAGTACCAGTTACGCACTGGGTCGATATAATCGACTTAATCGTTTGTCTATCTTTGTTTGTCTTTCTTGTGGGTAGTAAAGAAATCGATATCTATCTAACTATCTATCTGTGGTGTGTGAGAGAGAGAGAGAGAGAGAGAGAGAGGAGAGAGAGAGAGAGGGAACGTTAGTGGTTAGGGTATTCGGCTCACGATCGAGTGATCGATTCCTAGCGGTGTATTTTGTTCTTGAGCAAGATATTTTATCCCACATTGTTAAAATACCTGAATGTCAGCGCTTTAAGAGATTATTCTCTACAGAGCCAAATCGCAGCCTACCGGCAAATATGCGTGCTATGTATGTCAAGTATATGTGGTTGATAACTATCAAATTGTTCAACCAAACCCTTCAAGGAGGTGACCCTGTATGGTTGCAGTCCAATGACTGAAATAAGTAAAAAAACAAAAGATGTATTCTTAAGGCGGCGAGCTGGCAGAAACGTTAGTACGCCGGGCGAAATGCTTAGTGGTATTTCGTCTGCCGCTACGTTCTGAGTTCAAATTCCGCCGAGGTTGACTTTGCCTTTCATCCTTTCGGGGTCGATAAATTAAGTACCAGTTACGCACTGGGGTCGATGTAATCGACTTAATCCCTTTGTCTGTCCTTGTTTGTCCTCTCTATGTTTAGCCCCTTGTGGGTAGTAAAGAAAATATATATATATATATATATATATATATATATATAAAACATTTGATATATTTCAGACAAAAATTGGCCAAAATCCATGTGTAACATCACGGACTCTTCCTCTCTCTCTCTCTTTTCTTCTCTTTTTCTCTCTTCCCTTTTCTTTTCCCCTGTTCTCTAATCACGTGAAAGCGTTCCCAACGGCTAAGTAACGGAATGACAAACAGAATTATTATAAGATGCTATTGAACTAATGGCCTTAGATATCTTGCTTGACTTATCTCTGGTAGAATCTGTTTCGTCATTTTTAAGTCTAGTTTTGTGGCATCATGACGTATTCAAGTAATGAGTTGTTGTTAACTGAGATGTATTCATGTATGGATAATTTGTGTGGTAACCCCTGAAGAAATATTGCCCAGAAAACGTTTGAAGGTGATGAGATCTTTTCTGATTAGTTACGCACTGGGGTCGATGTAATCGACTTAATACCTATGTATGTCCTTGTTTGTCCCCTCTGTGTTTAGCCCTTTGTGGGTAATAAAGAAATAGGTATTTCGTCTGCCGCTACGTTCTGAGTTCAAATTCCGCCGAGGTCAACTTTGCCTTTCATCCTTTCAGGGTCGATAAATTAAGTACCAGTTACGCACTAGGGTCGATGTAATCGACTTAATACCTATGTCTGTCCTTGTTTGTCCCCTCTGTGTTTAGCCCCTTGTGGATAATAAAGAAATAGGTATTTCGTCTGCCGTTACGTTCTGAGTTCAAATTCCGCCGAGGTCAACTTTGCATTTCATCCTTTCAGGGTCGATTGAATAAGTACCAGTTACGCACTGGGGTCGATATAATCGACTTAATCCGTTTGTCTATCTTTGTTTGTCCTCTCTGTGTTTAGCCCCTTGTGGGTAGTAAAGAAATCGATATCTATCTAACTATCTATCTGTGTGTGTGTGTGAGAGAGAGAGAGAGAGAGAGAGAGAGAGAGAGAGAGAGAGAGAGGGAACGTTAGTGGTTAGGGTATTCGGCTCACGATCGAGTGATCGATTCCTAGCGGTGTATTTTGTTCTTGAGCAAGATATTTTATCCCACATTGTTAAAATACCTGAATGTCAGCGCTTTAAGAGATTATTCTCTACAGAGCCAAATCGCAGCCTACCGGCAAATATGCGTGGTATGTATGTCAAGTATATGTGGTTGATAACTATCAAATTGTTCAACCAAACCCTTCAAGGAGGTGACCCTGTATGGTTGCAGTCCAATGACTGAAATAAGTAAAAAAACAAAAGATGTATTCTTAAGGCGGCGAGCTGGCAGAAACGTTAGTACGCCGGGCGAAATGCTTAGTGGTATTTCGTCTGCCGCTACGTTCTGAGTTCAAATTCCGCCGAGGTTGACTTTGCCTTTCATCCTTTCGGGGGTCGATTAAATAAGTACCAGTTACGCACTGGGGTCGATATAATCGACTTAATCCGTTTGTCTGTCCTTGTTTGTCCCCTCTATGTTTAGCCCCCTGTGGGTAATAAAGAAATAAGAAACGTTAGCACGCCGAGCGAAACGATAAACGATAATTCGTCTGTCATTATGTTTTGAGTTCAAATTCCGCCGAGGTTGACTTTGCCTTTCATCCTTTCGGGGTCGATAAATTTAGTACCAGTTGTGGATTGTGGTTGATTTAATCGACTGGCCCTCTCCTCAAAAATTTCGGCGCTTGTGAATAGAGTAGAAAAGAAAAGATTGGTGAGCTGGTGGAGTTGATAGCAAGCTGGACAAAATGCTATTTTGGCGTCGGTTTTACTTCATTTTTTTTTCTTTTTGCTCTTTGCAATCTGAGTTCGAATGGTGCCGAAGTCGACTTTGCCTCTTGTCGTTATGGAGTCGAGAAAATAGCTACCAGTTGAACAATGAACTCTATGTCGTCGAATCCCTTCCACCCTCAAAATTTCAGGCCCAGTGCCGAAATTACATGTATCCATTTATCTTCTCTTTTACTTGTTTCAGTCATTAGATTGCAACTATACAGAGACACAGCCTTGAGGAATTTTAGTTGAACGAATCGACCCCAGTACTTATTACTATTATTATTTACTAAGGTGGTAAGAAGCTTGCTTCCCAACCACAGGGAAGACGGAGGAAAAAAATCGCCAACGATTCACATGTGGTTACATTTTGAAAATGTGTATGTATATATATATCAAAATTAACAGACATTTGAATAAAGGCATCAGAGAACCAGGCTTATCTTGGTTAACTATCGACATCAGGGAGTTGTAAGGAATAACGGATTGTTACCGAATGATTTTCGAATCGCATGTATACTCTGCAATGAATTTCATGTTTTTTCTTTTCTTTTCTTTTCTTCTTTTTTTCTTTTTTGTCAATAGTTTTCACTTAATGATATTATTCATCCTCTGTTTATGGGAATCGGGTTTTCCATTGAAGATTTGGAATTTGAGATTCCATTCTTACTAGGCTGATTCTTTTCAGCTAAAAGTTATATTTGTAAGTTTCTTGTTTACTTCACGCTTTAGGAGAGTATCTAAATATCGTAATTTCTAAGCAGACTGTTCATTTTATTATTGTGGAAAATATTCCGTATTGGTACTTTAGAAATGCTTGCGTTGTTATTTGTATCTAAAGCATCAATATGATATTGCTTACAGCGATTGTATAAAATGTTGGGCATATATGTCTATAAACTACGATTTTAGATATTGTGAATCGTCATCAATCAAATTTGAACATTAGAACTGCAAAGTTTTAACCGACACTTATCAGGGTAAGTCTATTTATTCCCTAAGGGAAACTCTTCAAATATCTTGTTATATTATCACTCGCTATTGTTTCAATGTATTCCTTTTGTTTTCAGTTGTATTTAAAATGTTAAAACTTGTTAGATTAATACTGGCTGATAGCTTTGATTTCAAGTTTAGACTAGCTTTTAGGGAAATCAGTCTGCCGTTTGAGTTGTGGTCGTTGTCAATGAATCGACTCCGTCGAGTAGAGATACATCTCAACATTATTTTGAGATCTTCCGTTGAGAAATTTAATCAATAACACGAAAAGTTTATATGGGAATGTAGACACGAGATTCCGCCAAGATCAACTTTTCTTTTCGTTCTTTCGGAGTCGATAAATTAAGTACCAGTCGCGTACAGATGTCGATCTAATCGACTGGTACCCTCCCCCAAAATTTCGGGTCATGTGCCTAGTATAGAAAAGAGTAAAAACACGAGAAAGATTAGCTCTTTAAACAATTCATTCCAAATGCAAGCATGGAAATTCATTTTTCAAACCTCTTGATTGCTGGTTCGAGCCTACTGCGGGATATATTGGTCAATTATCTTCTATCATCACATCAGGTTGTTGGTAGAATTTTATATAGTAATACTGCGCGGAAGCTCGTTTTATATGTGTTGGGGTTATATCTTTTGCCAATACTCATCAACAAAAAAAAAACAAAAAAAAAACGATAGGCGCAGGAGTGGCTGTGTGATAAGTAGCTTGCTAACCAACCACATGGTTCCGGGTTCAGTCCCACTGCGTGGCATCTTGGGCAAGTGTCATCTGCTATAGCCCCGGGCCGACCAATGCCTTGTGAGTGGATATCGTAGACGGAAACTGAAAGAAGCCTGTCGTATATATGTGTATATATATATATGTATGTGTGCGTATGTGTTTGTGTGTCTGTGTTTGTCCCCCTAGCATTGCTTGACAACCGATGCTGGTGTGTTTACGTCCCCGTCACTTAGCGGTTCGGCAAAAATGACCGATAGAATAAGTACTGGGCTTACAAAAGAATAAGTCCCGGGATCGAGTTGCTCGATTAAAGGCGGTGCTCCAGCATGGCCGCAGTCAAATGACTGAAACAAGTAAAAGAGTAAAAGAGAGAGATTCCTCGAAATTTTCAGCACCGAGTTATAGATTCTTTGTTATCTCTCTCCCCATCAGAATTACTCAAATCAGTGATTAGTCTTGTCATCATCATCGTTTAACGTCCGGTCTCCATGCTGGCATGGGTTGGACGGTTTGATATGGCTAGCAGAGAGCTGCCCTGGATTCCAACTGTCTGCTGTGGCATGGCTTCTACGACTGGATGCCCTCCCTAACGCAAACCACCTAACAGAGTGTGCTGGGTGCTTTCTACGTGTCACCCTCACGAGTGCGTTTACGCAGCACCGTCACGGGTGCGTTAATACAACACCGATATGAGTGCGTTAACGCAGCACCGGCACGCGTGTTTTTTAAGTGGCAACTGAAAAGACAAGCCTCTATGTGTGGAAGACAGCGGTTTAACTTAACTTGACGTGTCTTATCAAGTACAGTAAATTGTCACACCACCCGGTCCCTTGTTATTTCCTCAGTGAAGCCCAGCATCCGAAGATCCTTTCTCACCACTTCGTTCCACGTCTTCTTGGGTCAAGTCCTTCCACAGGTACCCTCCACAGTTAAGGCTCGGCACTTCTTTATGCAGCTGTCCTCATCCATACGCATCACATAACCAAACCAGCACATTGTTCTCTCTTGCAAACAACATCTGATGTCTCTTATACTCCATTTTCCTCTTAAATCATTTATAATTTATCACACATGCACACTGACATTACCCATCTAGCGAGGTATGCAAGCTTCATTTTTTTAACGCCTCTGCAAGTCCTCTGTAGTCAAAGCCCATGACTCACTGCCATGTAACATAGCTGTACATACACAGGCATCATACAATCTGCTTCTCACTCTGATGGAGAGGCTCTTAGTTACCAACAAAGGTAATTCGCTAAACTTCGCCCAACCTGTTCTTACCCTAACAGTTACACTTCCAGAGCTCCCTTCTCCACTGCTAACTTGGTCCCCTAGGTAACAAATACTATCGACTACTTCTAATGATCCACCCGAGCTTTTGAGGGAGCGTACTGTCTGCGTATTTTTAGTGCTTATAATACCTGCACATTTGTCACACACAAAGACTATATCGAAAAGGACCATCGCCCAGAAGGGACTAGTGATTTGTCTGTTTTCCTACTTACTAGGACTTTGGCTTTTGTTAAATTAACCGTAAGGCCCTTAGATTCCAGACCTTCTTTCCACACCTGAAATTTCTTATCTATGTCTGGTAGTGATTCAGCTATATGAACGAAGTAATCAGCGTAGTGAGTACTCAGAGACATCCGGTCTTGAATTCCTCTGTTAAGGTCTGGAGGACTAGGATAAAAAAGGCGGGGGTGAGAACTGAGCCTTGGCAGACTCCTACCTGTACACTGAATTCATTGCTATATTCGTTGTCAACCTTCACCTTACTGATAGCATCCTTGTACCTGGCTTGTACTGCTCTCACTAATAACTCATCTATCGCTAGCTTGCATTGACCACCAAATAAGGGAGCAGGGGACTCTGTCAAAGGCTTTCTCCATATCAACAAAAGCCAATTACAGGGGTTTCTTTTTGGCTGAATATTTCTCCTGTTGTTGCCTAACCAGGAATATAGCATTAATCGTGCTACTGTCTGGTCCAAATCCAAACTGCATCTCATCTACACTAACTCTGCTCCTAATTTATTGATCTATGACCCTTTCTGTGACATTCATCACCTGATCCAGCAGTTTGATGCCTCTATAATTATTTGTGTCTAAGGCATCACCTTTGCCTTTATAGCAGTTGACGATAATGCTGCTACACCAATTGCTGAATATGACTCCCTCGTGGACAACCTGATTAACTATACGAGTGACTAGGCTATACCCTACTCCGCCAGATATTTTAAGCATTTCAGCAGAGATTCCTGCTTCCCTGTCTTCATATCCTTTATTGCTTTATCTATCAAGCAACAGTCAATTCGGATTGCTGGTACCTCAACTGGATCAACATTGGTTAGGTTCTCCTTCTCCCATTCATTCTCCACATTTAGCAGCCTTTCATTATGGCATTTCCGAGCTTCTTTCATTGCAGAATCATTAAATGCAAGGGAACCATCATCCATGCGGGCATATTTCTCTCTTATGACATCACGATTTTCTCTCACACACTGCCTTGCAATCCGAAACATTTCAAGTCTTTGGTCCTCCCGTCGCAGAACATTGGCAAATGTCTCCTTTTTAGTGTACCCACTGACTAACTATCTCTGTTTTCTACCCCAACACTTCCAGTCCTCTCAGGCCTGTTTCTTTTCTCTAATGGCCCTCTCAACTACACTGTCGAGAAGGGAATTTGCATCAGCCACAGATTTGGTCAGTAGCCCTCAGCAGGTTGTCCCGAAGGAATCTCCAGTTGCCCTCCGCGTTATATGTAGTTATATCCTCCTCTTTTTCGCTAAATACTTCAAATAACACTTCCCTAAATCTCCGTCTATTCAGAAGATCCTAAAGCTTCCAGACCCTTCTTTTTCACAGATATATATTGAATGAAGTTGGTTGTGTAGTTCTCAAGTTTTAGGGAAACACACAGACAGACAGACAGACACACATTCTCAGTTTTATATATATAAAGATATATATTATATAATATATATATAATATATATTATATAGATATATATATATATATATATTATATATATATATATTATATATATATATATATATATATAATATATATATATATATATATACATATATAGCTAACCTGGCTACACCAAGCACAGAGAAGGAACCCTGCCCACCACTATGCAAGACTACCACAGTCAACAGACACGGAATGGCCTCCCCTAACGCCTGCACAGCCGTCACCCCAATACTTTTACTAAATATTGGAGGCCTGTTGCATCAAAATAGAAACAAAATTTCTTTCCTGAGAGATCTTACTGCATGCAATCAAGCCCTATGCATAGCACTTGTGGAAACTCACCTCAACCCTGATATAGAGGACGCAGAAGTACACATACCAAACTATGCCATACTGCGAACAGACAGAAGGGAAAGGAGCCATGGTGGAGTTGCTGTATACATCCGAGATGACCTCACACCCCAGGTCTTAATGACATACTCAAATTCGGTATGTGACACTTTAATTGTATACATAAGACAACATAATATAGTCATATGCAATACATATTGCCCACCGGATGTCCCAAATCACATAGGCAAGTTTGAAGATTGCCTCACAAGAATTAAAGAAATCCTCATGAATCTGGAACACCACGTGACCATATTTCTTATGGGTGATTTCAACTTCCCCAACGTCAAATGGCCCGAAGGTCACATACTCTCAGGAATGAATCATTGCAAGCAAGTACAGGTGGAGTCCCTGCTCAACCTCACCAATGCCTTATTCATGGAGCAAGTTGTACTCAAACCAACTAGGGTGAATAATATTCTGGATCTCTGCTTCACGAACAATATGGACATCATTCATGATGTGAAAGTGACACCGACATCAGTTTCGGATCAAAAAAACATAATAGAGCTGTCTATGTTTGGGTCAAAAGTAACAGAGACATACAGCCTAAAGGAAGCACCCGAAATCTCTCCAATCTGAACTTCCACAAAGCAGATTGGAAATCGCTCCAAAAAGAGATCCTCAGAGAGGACTGGTCGGAAGGTCTCTCCACACCAGACATTGACATGGAACTAGAATGTTTCATGTCTTCTGTGCAAGCCGTATGCCAGAAATATGTCCCAGAGTACAAGGCCAAAACAAATAGGAGCAAGATTCCAAGAGACAAGAAGATCCTCATGAGACGACGGACGAAGGTTGCAAATCGTCTCAACGAACATCCCCAAAGCAGCGAAACGTCCCGCCTAAAAACAACACTGATGGAGATCGAAAAAGGCTGCAACAATCCTATGTGAAGGAGAAAGCAGACAAAGAAGCATGGGTTATAAAAAACATTAAGTCAAACCCAAAGGCCTTCTTTCATTATGCGAAAGAAACAGTCTCAGTGCACTACAAGATAGGACCCCTCCTCCAAAAGGATGGCTCCCTCACAGACAGTCCAACTAAGATCAGTGAGATGCTGAATGACCAGTTCGAAAGTGTCTTTACACCCGTTGGAACACAGACAAGTAAACGAACCAGTGGACTTCTTTGCCGCCCACTATAACCAGCGAGGCGGGTTACAATAGAATGTTTTGACATTAGCGAAAAAGACGTCCTACTAGCCATAGATGAAGTGGACACAAACTCAGCTGCTGGTCCAGATGGTTTCCCAGCCATCCTTCTCAAAGCGTGTAAGCATCCCCTGGCAAAACCCCTCAAGATTCTCTTCCAGAGCTTTCTTGCGAATGGCAAACTGCCAAGCAAGCTGAAGGAGGGAATAATATGCCCAATACATAAAGGGGGAAGTAGAGCAGATGCCAAAAACTATAGGCCAATCTCTCTGACTTCACACATCAGCAAAGTCATGGAACGGATAGTCAGAAAGAAACTAATCGCATTCCTTAAGGAAAATAACTTGCTGAGTGATACCCAGCATGGTTTTCGACCAGGTAGGAGCTGCCTGACCCAGCTCTTACAACATTATCACTGGGTGTTGAGGCAGTTACTCAACAAATCAAATGTGAACGCAATCTACCTTGATTTTGCGAAAGCTTTTGACAAGGTGGATCATGGTATGATATACCACAAACTGCGTGACCTCGGCATAGCTGGAAAACTTGGAGTGTGGTTACGTGACTTCCTGAAAGATAGGAGTCAGCAGTAGTGGTTCATGGAGCCACCTCTATGAACACACAAATAGTGAGCGGTGTTCCACAGGGCAATGTCTTGGGACCACTGCTTTTTATAGTGGCCCTCTCAGATATGCCCTCAAATGCCCGGATAGCCACTCTGGCCAGCTATGCAGATGATACGAAAGTCTCGCAGAAAATAGAGAACCTCAGCGATGTTGCACACCTGCAGCAGGAGTTGGACTCAATCTACAGATGGGCTGAGGATAATAATATGCAGTTTAATGCTGAAAAATTCCAGACCCTGCGCTACCAGCATCCAAAACTGAATATTAAACTTACAGGATACACCGGTCCACAGGGAATTTCAATCCCAGAGCCTAAGTCTGTGAGGGACCTGGGTATCGACATGAGTGATGATACCCTTTCCAAGTGCACATTACCGGATGGCGGGACAAAGTGCAGAGACCGACTGGCTGGGTGGATCCTAAGAAACATTCAAAACCAGAGATAAGGAAACCATGATGGTCCTCTGTGGACATTCGTCCTCCGCCACCTGGATTACTGCTCACAGCTATGGTCACCCACCAGTGTAAAATTAACAGCGGACCTTAAAGCAATCAAGAGAAGATTCACAAGAAGATCGTCTCTTTGCAACAGCTTAGTACTGGGAAAGGTTGAAACAGCTAAGACTCTACTCCCTGAGAGAAGACGGGAGAGTAGGTGAGAGGTATGCAGTAATAAGGTCTGGAGATCCTGGAAGGAATTGTGCCAAATTTTGGCATTGTAAGCTACACCAATGCTAGAACGGGACGACACTGCATAGTGTCAATGATCCAAGCAATGCCACATATTAGACGAGGTTCTTCGTAATAATAGTGTAGCACAAAACGGCGGTGCATCAACATGGCCGCAGCTCTGAGCTGAAACTAGAGAAAAAAAAATACATGTGGCTGTGTTTGTTTCCCACCACAGCTTGACAACCGGTGTTGGTGTGTTTACGCGCCCCGAAACCTTGCGTTTCGGCAAGGGAGACAGATACAAGTACTAGGCTTCAAAAAATATGACCAAGGGTCTATTTCTTCAACCAAAAGCCCTTCAAGGCAGTGCCCCAGCATGGCCGCAGTCAAATGAGCGAAACAAGTAAAAGATAATATATAAAAATGTGTATAAAAAAATATATAAAAGATATATATATACACACACACACACACACACACACATGCAATATATATATTATATATATATATATAATATAATATTAATTCGAGACAAAACCACTATTTTGCAAGCCAAACAAGGAAGACTTAATCAATACATAAAATTTTAATATAATTAAATTAAATAAATTTTATTTATTTATTTCACTTATATTGAAATTTTATGTATTGATTAAGTCTTCCTTGTTTGTTTTGCAAAATAGTGGTTTTGTCTCGAATTAATATTATATAATATTTAATATATAATATTAAATTGGATTTAATCCTAAATCTGATTTTTTCCCTGTAAATTTGGATTTTATTCCCTAATATTTATTTTATATATTATATATATATAGATTATATATATATATATATATATATATATATATATTATATATATATACTCTTTATCTTTTATTAAACTTTTAATACTTTTAATACTTTTGATATTTATTAAAAAAAACAAAATAAATAATTAATTAATAAAATAATATATAAATATAAAATATACATACATATATATATATATATTATATATATATATATATATATAATATATAATATTTGTATATATATATTTAAAATTTATAAGTTTAAATTATTTAAATATTTTTTTAAATTTTAAACTTTTATATTTTTAAGTTAATTTATGTATTGGCTTATGTTTTTCACTGTTTGATTTGCCTAATAGTGGTTTTATCTCTAATTTAATATAATATAATATAATATATATATATATATATATATATGGAAATGAACACCATTCCTCCATGTGATCAGCTTGAAATTCTTATATTAAGATATTTTTCTTGACATGAAACCAACAGTAGCCTTAGTACACAAATAAAGAATTTCTATCCAGCAATGCAGTATTGAGCATTTCTTTTTATCGTTGTATACACACACACACCCACCACACACACACACACCCACACACACATATTATATATATATATATACTATATATATATATATATATATATATATCTATATATATATATATGTATATATATAATATATAATAATATTATATATATATATATATATATATATATATATATATATATTACATATACATATACATATATATACATTGTATGATCACCAGAGTTGAAGAAACTATTGCCAGTCCAATGAAATAAGGCAGCGGATAGTACTAGGCAGAGAGGCAATGGTCAGCATGAGCAAGGTCTGGAAGAGTAGAGACACCAGCCTCGTTACCAAATGCAGATTGGTGAATGCAATCGTCTTCCCAATAGCAACATATGGATGCGAGACCTGGACACTAAAGAAAGCTGACCAGAACAGAATTAATGCAGTCGAGCTTTGGTGTTAGAGAAGACTTTTACGGATTCCATGGACAGCGAGGCTCACCAATGGAGTTCTTAACCTGATCAAGCCGAAACTGTCGCTAAAAGCTAGGATCACCAAGCATAGATTGGCATATTTTGTTCATGTTAGGCGGAGAAAATCCCTAGAGAAGGACATCATGCTCGGAATGGTCAGTGGCAAGAGAGGAAGAGGCCGACCAAGAACCCGCTGGCTTGACACCATCAAGAGTGACACGGGAATGGCCATAGCCAATCTGAAAGAAGCGACCCAGGATAGAACTGACTGGAGAACACTGAGTAACCGAGAGTCGACTTCGACTGAACGGTATATATATATATATATATATAATATATATAACAAAGTGAAGTTGTAAGATACCGCAGGAGTGGAAATATATATGTTTGAAAATGCAATTTTAAAAGGTGTTTATTCACTTAACCGGTTTCACCTTTTTGAAAAAGATTGTCAAAAGTAAAATGTAAAAGCTTTGTAAAAACTTTTTTGTTTTAAATACTGGTTGTCACAAAATATTACAATACATGTATACATTCTTTGATAATAATAGAGAAATGTTAAAACAGTTTT